>NC_051158.1:177215735-177274599 GCF_013339745.2 Dermacentor silvarum | reverse complement strand
AAGTGGTGGAACAAGGAAATTAAACAAGCTATAGAAGAGCGTAAAGAGGCATCTAGGGTTCATCGAGAAGCCAAAAGGGTGGGATTACAAGAAGAAGAGGTGCTCCTTAGATGGAATACATACAGAGAAAAGAAAAGGGTTGCGAGTGAGCTCGTGCAAGAGAAAATTAAATGCGCAAGTGAACGTTGGGTGCATAACATTCACAAAACAGACAAAGGCGCCCCAAAAAGATTCTGGAACCATATAAAAGCACTCGGAGCTCCAACTAGAAACTCGCAAACGGCTATAAGGGATGAAGACGGTAACATCTTTGAAGGCGATGATGCGCTGCGGTACATCACAGACGTTATCAGGCATAACTTCGGTACGAGAAAAAGCGTAGTTCAGACAACAGATCCAGCAACAGAGAGGCTTGAGAGATCAAAATTCAGCATAGAAAGCTTTTATTGGAAAAGGGCAGCAGAAAATGTCCCTAACAACACGGCAGCAGGACCCGATGAAATCCCAATACAGCTAATCAAAAACCTCGGTCCAAAAAGCAAGGCACTGCTGACTAATGCCATAGAGCAAGTGATTAGAACAAAGAATATTCCCGTTGGATGGCGTGAAAGCAAGATGAATCTCATCTACAAAGGCAAAGGAGATAAGGATAAGACGAGCTCGTACAGGCTAGTTACAGTAACGTCGGTGATATATAGAATGACAATGCAAGCCATAAAATTAGAACTGTCGAAGTGGGTGGAGGAAAACGATGTATTGGGGGAACTACAGAATGGGTTCAGGCCAGGCAGACGCTTAGAAGACAATATGTTTGTACTAACTCAGTGCATAGAGATTTCAGTAGCTCAGAAAAGACCTTTATGGGTAGCATTTCTAGATATTAAAGGAGCTTATGACAACGTAGACAGGGAATTGTTGTGGGATATTCTTCAATACGAAGGCATAGATGACGATTTCGTGGAGCTGCTGAGGGAGATATATCGAGACAACCAAGTACAAGTGGCTTGGGAAGGCCGAAACGGAAATGAAATGGTGGGAATTGACCAAGGATTGAAGCAAGGATGCCCTTTGTCACCATTGTTGTTCACGCTTTACGTCAAGGGCATAGAAAGACGACTGGAAAACAGCGAATTAGGTTTTGATTTAACCTACATGCGTAATGGACAAATGGTGCAACAGAAGGTCCCTGGATGGATGTACGCAGACGACATTGTGCTACTAGCGGACAATAAAAAAGATTTACAGATACTTGCGAATATCTGTGGGAACGCAGCGACAAATCTAGGCCTTAAGTTTAGCACAGAGAAATCAGGGATTATGATCTTTAATGAACACACGAGTAACTTCGTGGTGTCAATTCAACAGCAAGTAATACCCATAGTGAAGCAATATAAGTACCTCGGCGTACACATAAACGAAGGAAAGAATTACTCAAGCAACCACCAAGATAATCTGAAAATAAAGGGGAAGCGGAATGCAGCATTAATGAAACACATAGCACTGTGGGGCCACAATAAGTATGAGGTGGTGCGTGGAATCTGGAAAGCTGTAATGGTGCCAGCGCTAACATTCGCAAATGCCATTATATGCTTAAAATTGGAGATATTGGCGGGTTTGGAAGTTAACGAAAGATCAGTAGGCCGGTTGGCTTTGGGAGCACACGGAATACGACAAATGAGGCAGTGCATGGAGACATGGGTTGGGCCTCTTTTGAAGTCAGAGAAGCACAAAGCAAAATCAGTTTTGAAGAAAGGCTCAGGAACATGGATGAAAATAAATGGGCGGCTAAAGTGCACAAGTATCTCTACATAAAAAGCGTGGACACAGAATGGAGGAAGAGGTCAAGGAAGTTGGCAACCAAGTACAGGGTAATCGAAACTGTAAATAGACAACCAGGGGTCATCAGAAAGAAAGTGAGAGAAATAGAGACCGTGAATTGGATGCAAAGAATGGAAACGAAAAGGACAATGGAGATTTACAAGAATGAGAAGAAAGAAATTAGAAGGGAAAATCTGTACGATAACACAAAGGGCAGTGCCTTGCTATTTGAGGCTCGAGCCGGTTGCCTAAGGACGAAAACATATCGGAACAAATATTCGGAACTAGATGAGACATGTGTATGCTGCAGTAAAGATCCAGAGACCACTCAGCACATCCTAATGGAATGCGACGGGAACCACCCAGCGAGAACCGTAGGTAACGTGCAACTCCCAGAAGCGCTTGGGTTTAAAGTGGAAGGAAACAAACAGATCAGCCGTAGAGATCAGCAAGAGACGATTAGAGTACTGGTGGAAAAAAAGCAGGGAAAAGATGGATACGACCTGATCTCTTAAAATCATAGGCAGCGGTACAAGCTAAATTTTATTGCGATAGCAATTATATGGACACTCAAAAGCAGATTTCTGCCGTTGGCGTCGCCGTCGCCGTCGCCGTGAGGTTCCGTATGACGTCAATGGAGATGAAATTGTCGCCGATGATAAGTGGTTCTTGAGGGAAAGGGAAAGGTTGGCGCTATCTTCTGCAGCCCTTGAGGGAGCACGGCTCAGCGCCAGCATGATAAGTGGTTCTTGAGGTAAAGGGAAAGGTTGGCGCTATCTTCTGCAGCCCTTGAGGGAGCACGGCTCAGCGCCAGCATGCCGAACGCTGTATGTGCGAGTGAGAGGGCGCGAGGGGCGCGCGCTTTCACGGGGAGTGAACGCACGGCGGAGAACAAACGCGCGTTCTGCGCCGTGCTCCTTTAAGGGCTGCAGAAGTAGGCGTCTCTTTCCTCCTTTACAATCACCATATACGTAGAGCAAACGCGCCTCTTCCTACGCGCGAAAGGCCATGGGGGAGGGAAGGGAGGCGACGTTTAGCTGCGGCACCAAGTGCCTATTTATATCATAGGCTCCGGCAACAGTCACCAACGCCGCACGCATTTTGAGCGAACGCGGGCATAACGCCGACGGCGTCAACAACAGTTCTGCGTGTTGCCGGTGCTGCTGCATGTCCAAGTTTATACAGCTGATAAAGCTAATATCATTACTCCGTATAGCTCTCTACAAATTTGCTATCGCAATTGATGCTTCGCCTTTCAGGTGAAACTGCGACAACTTTTTGAAAAAGAAAGATAATGAGAGGTATACAAAAATGCTAGATAAAGAACATGTGTAGTATACCTGATCAAATCAAGCAGGCTGGGTGACTATTTGTCGCCACCCCGTTTCAAAGGGGATGCCAATAAATCATCATCATCATCATCATCATCATCATCATTAGGGCGGAGACGCGCTCCGCGGCATATTCAACGTACTTTCGCTGCGGGCGCCGAGGCCGATCGCGCATAGTACGCTCTTAAAATAGTGCTTTATTTCAACTGCAAATTTATGTTTACACCATTTTTCCAAACATATATTTGAGCAATGCCTTCTTTTTAGGAGGCATTGATTTGGGGCATGGATTATACAACGCGACGTCTTCAATTTTGCTGTCGTTGTTAAGCGCGTCGTCTGCTAGCGAGCGCGCGTTCGCTACGCGGACGCTGGCGGACGCCCAGTTTTTCTCGCAGAACCTCTGTGCAGGACATTTTTAATGGTTTAGTTGCTTCGGTGCGCCCATGACTCTTGACGGCCGGTGCCAAATGTAGTTTTTGCCAGGTGAACTGCTGTTTTTACCACTGTCCTCTAAAAGTATCTGGTATCTCAGCACCATGAAGGCTACGTAAGAAAATTTTATTATCGATATCGTAGCATTTTACACGCGCTTCTTGGTGGATATTGATCAGGGCCAATGATCAAAGAAAACAATATTAGAGCGAAATAAACGAGATTTATTAACTGCGTGGCGCGATGAATGACTAATGTATTTCTAGGTAATTAAATCAAAGGGTACATAGACATATATATTTACGATATATATAGGTAAGGGAAAAAATAACAAATATTCCAAATGCAATAATTGAAATGAAGAAGTGAGAACTCGCGACTGGAATAAGCGCACGTGTTTGCAGTAACAAACAGACTTATTAGTGAATACTGGAAATAAAACTCATTCGCAGCAATAATATTCATAGTAGACAAAACCTTCTTTATGTGTGTGTGTGTGTGTGTGTGTGTGTGTGTGTGTGTGTGTGTGTGTGTGTGTGTGTGTGTGTGTGTGTGTGTGTGTGTGTGTGTGTGTGTGTGTGTGTGTGTGTGTGTGTGTGTGTGTGTGTGTGTGTGTGTGTGTGTGTGTGTGTGTGTGTGTGTGTGTGTGTGCGCGCCTGTGCGTGTGTGTGCGCGCGCGCGCGCGTGTGTGTGTGTGTGTGTGTGTGCGCGCGCGTGTGTGTGTGTGTGCGTGTGTGTGTGCGCGCGTGTGTGTGTGTGTGCGCGTGTGTGTGTGTGTGTGCGCGTGTGTGTGTGCGCGCGCGTGTGCGTGTGCGCGCGCGTGTGCGTGTGCGCGCGCGTGTGCGTGTGCGTGTGCGCGTGCGTGTGCGCGTGCGCGTGCGCGTGCGCGTGCGTGTGTGTGTGTGCGTGTGTGTGTGTGTGCGTGTGTGTGCGTGTGTGTGTTTGTGTGTGTGTGTGCGTGTGTGTGCGCGTGTGTGCGCGTGTGTGCGCGTGTGTGCCGTAAATGTTTCTTCCCCGCCGTAAACAGCGCGCGCGACGCTGTGACCATGGGCGCTGTCGATTATGCTTGCATGGTATTTTCATCGTGTTCCGCGCAAGTTGGTCGTGAAGCTGTAGACGCTCATTCCCACACATCGCGGTGCCTTTTCGGTTCATCTTTCTCTGGTGGTAACCCTTTTCACATCGCTCGCGTATATGCAGCGATATCTTTTTTCTGCAGTTATATATAGCGAAGGCGTCGCAGCTAGCCCATGTTCGCTCCGTCTCTCCGTCGTATGCTTGGCTGGCAGCTCGAAACCGCCGTTGATGTTAAAGGAATGCGCTGGCACACGTACATTAGGTTAATTATTACTCTCATGATCGACCAATACTATGTTTTTTTTTCGTGTAAGACTTTTCGCTGGTCACAGGTGGTGTGCATTTTTATGCGCCAGCCGCAGCCCCAGCTCCTTCAGCACAGGAGCATAATTGAAAAGAGTACTATCAACCGAAACAAACTTTGTGAAATCGAATTAAAGCATGTCGATCGGCACGGAATTTTACGCGTTATGACGTACGCGCTTTTTCGTGTCTTGTCAGATGACTTCACATGTCGCCGGTGGCCGACTTCCTCGAGGCATCCTCGAGTGATCGCTTTTTCGCGATTATTTACGTGCGATTTTGCGTCTTGGCATCGGACGCGTCGCAGGCCGTTTGTTACGATGTTCAAAGTAAGATACCCAGTCGCGCGAAATCTCGCAAAAGTGATCGTTTCCCCAAATACAGCTGTATATTTTCACGGTGGAAACGCAGAAATGGGCCGACTACGCCGCGCGCGCCGTTCACGCCGGTCGCTGCCATGCTGGTAGCATGATCACCGCGACGTAATAGCAAGCGCCGTCGAAATAGGCACTTTCCTGTTTTACCGCGTGTTGGAAGCTCAGCGGAGGAATGTCGCGCACCAGTTTCAATGATGTTTTAACAGAGCGTACCCACCAGCGCCTGTGGCTCAGTAGCTTCATCAACAATTTTTGTTTTCTCCAGCTCGCACAATCACGCCCCGGAAACTCCCGAGTTCACCAAATGACCAAATGGCCAGAGGACTAAAAATCAACCGCGGCGCGTCATACTTTAGTTTGTATTTTTTCTGCTAGGGGCGCTCAACACGACTCAATAGTGGATCTATTAATGTACATATAATAACCGACAAACACAGTTACAGTGTCATTTTTTCACAAAATAAGCAGTGTATTGTTTTTATTTAACTTCTGTTATTAAAGTCCGTGCTTTATTACTTGAATAAAGGTTTTGAGGCCTCACTGAGATGTGATCAGCAGCAGCCTACTGGTATCGATTGCAGTCCGTGCCGTTTATCGATTCAAATTGTACGGCGGTTATATTTGCGAACGTGGTGGTCGTTTCCTTAGAGCAGCATCACGCAGGTTCGTTTTAATTAGATATCAATAATACCTCAGCCAGTTTATGCGTCCAACATTCGATAGCTGGCACCAAGCGAACGTGTTTAAAGACGCTGAACTTTATCAGCTGCGGCGTTTCAGTGGCGGCTGCATGCACGGCTTCCGCCGTTTGTGATCTCCCGCGTCTTGCCGCGTAATGACGTGTTGCTTGAAAAAAAAGTGCTGGCCAGCACGAAAATTCATTGCTGGAACCGAGCACAGTCTGCTTGAAGACTACCCACGAAAGCGGATTAATCTTGCAGCCCCTGGGCTTGTGCGCCGGTGAGTAAAAAAGCAGTGCTTCGCAGTTTCAACTTTGAATTTCCTTGCGCGCGAGGCGGATAAAGCAGATTCCTGTCGTCATTTCTTAAAGGTAGAAAACAGTAATAATTATAAAGTTATTGCCCTTCCAAAGCAATTCAAACGAGGCTCTTCCTATTTTGCCAAGTTGCTAAAATTGCTAACATGAGTACAGCATAAGTAATAAAGTTTTGGCTGTTTCTGCATAAATGATACACCGCGATAAATTCACTGCACGTTAGTGACAAGTGTACTTCCGGTGATACAGTTAGATTACTGCATTTGAGACATAATAAAATGACTGTGTTTACTACTAGTATCTGGTAGAAACAATTGTCATCTAATCGAGGCTTGACTAAGCACAGCCCACACAAGGGCACCACTGAAAGAAATGCACACTCAAAACAGTGTTGTGTGTGTGTGTGTGTGTGTGTGGGGGGGGGGGGGGGGGTTCTGTCATGGAGCGTTTCGTGCACTGTTCTCTGTCATACATGAATTACAAGCTCACGCACGCTTCCACCGTAGTAATTGAGGCTCTTTTTTCTTTCGACTCCAGCCTCCAAGACGCTGCTCATATTTGGACTGATCCCTTTGGACTCTATTGTCTGTGGACGTACAAGTCAACCGTGAATGTGTCACCACTGGAAGTAACATCAAGGGCCAGAATCCTCACAGGGTATGTATCTGAACATTTCAACTACAACCGTGATATATTCATTTATGGGACTAACTTTTGTTTCACCATTTTTTACTTGCATGTGTGTCATGGCTTTGTCATTTCTCTTTTCAGGAAGACTGACAAATAAGAGGTTATTGGTCTGAAAGCTGCCCACACTAAGCCACAAGATGCTCAACTGTCACCACAATGACAACAGGTCCTCTTGAACTACGTGCCTCACTATGAAATGTTTGGAAGTTTACCAGATAGAGAGGTGTGAGCCATATTAGGAAAACAGCAGTCTAGAGTTCTGTATCATACTGAGCGTGAGAAATTTGACATACAAGCTTAGTTGCTTTTAAGGGCGCTTTATGACAATCGGAGATGTAACATGTTGAGTCCCAACTTTTTTCTTTTCCAGTCATTATAGCCACGACGACCAGAACAGAAACAATGTAGCAAGCTCCTACTTGCTAATGCACAAACTCTGTCATCTGCTCTTTGCAAATAAATTTGACGGGCATTAGTACCACGAAGTATCACATGCTCCCTCACAACGGTAATTTGTTACATGAAAATGCAAAGAATTTTAAAATGATCAAAAACGCTTAATGTAATTTTAAGGAAATGACACTTCATGTTGACTGAAACTCTGGCAGTCACTCTTCATTTTATTTTTTGTTTAAGGTACCCTCAGGGCCACATGAAATTAAAGAGGGGAGTGGTTACAATGTAGTAGAGTAAAACAAACAAGTGCAGTGAGTTCTTGTAACGTAATTATTCTCCTGATTATACAATGTTAGCTAATGTTTTGCAAAAAGTTTGTTATCTGTGATAGCTACGATACTTGGTGGTTCCATTTCTGAGATGTACGGGGCATGAAAGAAAGACTTCGTGTTACATGAATCAATTCCTACCTTACTGCGATGATCGAAGCTGTTTAAATTGCACTGAGGCCACAGTATGAAGTCGTCATGTAGTGTGGTGCGATAGAAAATTTTATGAAATAGCAAAAGATGGCCGACATTGCGGCGATTAGCTAGTGGAATGAGTGCTAGGCTAGTTTACATTGAAGTTATACTCGTGTTACGGTTATATTTAGAAATAATGAAACGAGTAGACTTATTTTGTACTAGTTCAAGTGAAGTAATAAGATTAACGCGACTGCGATCCCGTATTGGAGATGCATATTCAAAATTCGAGCGAATTAGTCTTGTAAAGCTGTAGTTCTAAAGTAGACAGTGCTTTGGAGAAGTTCCGCCATAAGTACCCGAGCATGTGATTAGCATTGCTAATGACGTACTCTATATTAATGTTCCAATTTAAGTACTTTGTAATGTGTACACCGAGATATTTATATGGCATGACAAAATCTAAGAGAACGTTAACATGGCAAGTGCTAGGATTAGAATGAGATCTGGAAATACGCATTATTTTGCATTTGTTTACTACAAGCGCTGCCATCGAAATCGTCGGAACAAGTCACTACAAAGACAGCGACCACAGTGGAGAACACTGGAAGCACCGTGCATAAACCGCTCACAGCCAACGACGAGGCGCAACTTGTCAATCTTCTGAAGATGCTTGTCAGCGTCATCAGGTCTCTAATCGCCGGTCGTCAGACACCAGCAGCATCAGCAGCAGCGCAACTTTTGGAGGCCCTCGTTCCAGTCCTCGACGGCCTTCAATAGACGTGTTACCGGAAACAATCTTATCAGTTGTCAGCAGCCTCGCCCCTTTGTGCTGCAATGGAATGTCAGGTCGCTACGACCGCGACACGCTGATCTAGTTCTTCGGCTCATCGCTATGAAGACTCCACCAGATGTTATAGCGCTTCAGGAAACTAACGTAAGGAAAGACGAATATCGACTGCCAGGCTTCATGGGTGTCCACAGTAACACTCGGTGCGCGGAACCAGCCTGTGGCTCTTTCCAGTGTGTGGACACGACGCATACGCGCAATGCTTCAAAAGCATCAGTGTACGTACGTGCTGACTTGGATTTCACGGTTCTTGACACTGATGACATCTGTGATGATGAGTTTGAGTGTACAGGTGTTACTGTGAGCCTCAAGGGTGTGACTACGACGGTGGCAAGCATTTACATCCGGCCTACACGTTCTTCAGATACCTCACTAATTGAGTGCTTAGTGTCTCGGTGGGGTGCGTCGTTTGTGTTATGCGGAGATTTTAATGCTCACCATCCGCGATGGTGTAGCCGCCCCCAAGACAATCGTGGCGCAGAAATGAACGAGCTTATTATCAAGAATGATCTGCAATTACTGAATGACGGTTCACCTACATTTATAGGTAGAGGAAAGGAGCATTCCACAATAGACCTTGCGATTTCAACGAGAGATGTGTGCTTAGCCTGGTCATGCGAAGCTGACCCGTGGGGCTCAGATCACCGGCCCATTTGGTTAAGACCAACACATACTGCGTGCCGAGAGACTACCGTCTATACAGTGACAAACTGGGATAAGTTCCGTCAGCTTATCTCAGAGGCACTATCTCAAGACAGTCTGTTCAATCGGGTGAGTGAGTGCTTACGACAAGCTACAATACAACGAAGACGAAGTATCGGCAAACCAAACCCCGATCTTAAGCTTTTGCGGCTCCGCGCATGTCGACGCCGCGCTTATAGGCGGGCACAGCGCTCTAAACGACGCACCGACTGGACTCTGTATAACCGCATTGATGCAGTCATACGGCGGCATACAAAACAGCTTCGTCGCAAGAGCTGGGCCGCCTTATGTAGTTCGCTGCATACTGGAAGTGGTTTTGGAAATGTGTGGCGCATACTAAAGGCTCTCCGCACTCCTGAAATCTGCAAGAACCCTACGGCTGCTTTGTGCATAGCGACTGGCCATTCACCAAAAGTTCTAGCGGAGGCATTTGCAAACCTTTTCGGCTCTCCTATGTCCGGTGACACCAGAGAGAGAAAAACATTTATTTAGACCATTCAGATCGTTGATCTTGAGGACGAGTGGGTGGTGTCCTCATTCCAGGACTCCACTGGCCATGGCTGCTCGACGTACTTGCTGGACGAGAGCTTGTTGTCCCGCCAGGGTATCGCCGGTCAGCTGTACCTCCCACCGCTCAAATGACGTGTTAGGCGTCTTTAAATGTTGAGGTTTGCCCCCGCACCCCCACGAGATGTGAAAGAGTGTAGGGCGTGTGTCGCCGCACCAGGGGCAGATGCCGCGATATGTTTGTGGGTATATTTTGCTGTATCTGTGTAGGTTTGGGAATGTGTTTGTTTGGATAAGTCTGAGGGCTATTGCCTCTTCAGTGCTGAGCTTTTTGTGAGGGGGAGGATAAATCCTGCGGTTGAGTCGCTGGATTTCGAGTCGGTCGCAGTAATTTGATGGCAGGGGCACAAAGGTAAAGGGAGGGGATTGATAAGACGATTGGTTTTGCCCCGCTCGGTTAATTAGCGCTCGAGCTAAGGCGTTCGCCCTTTCGTTCCCCTCCAGTCCCGCGTGACCCGGCGTCCAAGTGACTTGATGGGTTTCTTGTAGCCTCGGGCCTAGAATTTGAGCCGCGAGCACCGGTGTTCGTCCGTTGGTAAACTTTCGGCAGGCCTGTTGCGAGTCGGTAACGACATGAACTTCCCTGCCCACCCTGTCATGTTGTTTTATTACAAGCGCTGCGGCTATGGTCTCAGCCGCAGCTGGGGTCTCTGCCCTGACGGAGGCCGCGAGGGTTAAGGAGTTGTCTCTCCCGTTCACGGCGGCTACCGCGAAGAGGCCCCCTGCGGGGTACGCCGCCACGTCCACGTACTGTACGTACGGGTCACTCTTGAATTGTCGGCGCTGTCTGTTGACCCGCGCCTTGCGTCGTCCTTCGTGGAGTTCATGACTCATGTGCTTTGGTATGGGGTTCGCCGTGATCATGCTTCTGACCTCGGGCGCGAGTGATCGTTGCCCATCGAGGGCACGAAGCTCCGTGGCCGTGCCGGTCCGGTGGAGGATGGCTCTGCCCGCCGCCGTGTTCTGTAGTCTGGCTTTTTGCGAAGCCATAACCGCGTCCGACAGCTCAGCGAAGGTGTTGTGGATGCCGAGAGCCGCTAACCTCTCGTTTGTGGTGGTAACAGGGAGACCCAGGGCCGTTTTGTACGCGCCTCTGATGATGGCATCGACTTGTTCTTGGTCGCGTTTGTTTAGCGAGTCGTAGTGATACGGCATGCTAAACGTTACTCTGCTGATCACCAGAGCCTGGACGAGGCGGAGCGTGTCCTCTTCTCGCATGCCCTTGCGGCTTCTTGTTATTCGTTTGATAAATCCGCGAGATCTGGTTGGTGGTGGACCTTAGGGTTTGGATGGTGTGGGGTGCTTTCAAGTTGCTCTGGATCCAAAAACCCAGAATCCTAGTCTTTTTGCTTTCCGTGATCTTGTGGTCCTCTAGATAGAGTTCGATAGGGCCGGGTGACTTATAGATTCCTCCTCCGTGCACCTGTATCAACTCGGACTTCTCGGGCGCGCAACGCATCCCGCTCGCTGCCGCAAATCTCTCCACGGCCGTCGCGGCCTCCTGAAGGGTCGCCTCCTTTTGCGCGAGGGAGCCCTTGGTGGCCCAGAGCGTGATGTCGTCCGCGTATAGGGCGTAACCGAGGTCCGGGATCTTCCGCAGCTCTTTGGTCAGCGCTAGCATCGCGATGTTGAAGAGAATCGGGGAGACTATCGCCCCTTGCGGCGTTCCTTTGTTCGGCACGTCGATCATATCCGATCGAGTCTGGCCTATTCCGATGGTTGCCGTCCGGCCCGTCAGGAACGATTTGACGTAATTAAAGATGCGCTCTCCGCAGCTGATGTCGTTCAGTCCCTTGAGAATGGCCTCGTGAGAGATGTTATCGAAGGCCCCTTTCAGGTCGAGTGCGAGCAGGAGAGTCAGCGAGATGGGACGTAGGGCGTCGATCGCGGGCTTCTTGCCTGGCGTGGGAATGGTCACGACTTCCGCGTGTTTCCACTCGTGGTGGTGTTCTCCTCCCTTCGGGATGCCCTTGAGAACTTATTCCTTCAGGATTAGGAAAGCATCTTGCGCAGAAAGTCGCGGCCTGAAGCCAAGCATGGTGTGCGGGAAGAGGTCACCGTCCTCTATGTAGTGTTGGAGGCGAGCTCCGATGACCCTCTCGTACAGCTTGCCGGGGCACGAAGTCAGCGAGATGGGACGTAGGGCGTCGATCGCGAGCTTCTTGCCTGGCGTGGGAATGGTCACGACTTCCGCGTGTTTCCACTCGTTCGGTACGTGGCCCTTGCTCCAGAGTTCCTCGTTTAGGTATTCGGTCAAGTCCAGGATGTGCTTCGGGCTCAGGTTTCTAATCATGGCATTGGTGATTTTGTCAGCCCCGGGAGCAGTGTTGCGCTGTGAGGCTCGTGCCGCGGCATACACCTCTTCCTCCGTGATCGGAGCGTCCAGTTCTGGTCTTGGTTCCCCTTCGTATTTTAGGAGGCAGGGTCGTATGGGGTCGCTACCCAGGTATCTGGTTTTTAGGGTGTCAATCAGATCCTGGTCATTCCCGGGGAATTTGTGAGCGATTTCTTGAAGTGTCCGACTGGTTGTCGATTTGGCCTTGTCGGGCTCGATCAGGCAACGCAGGATGGCCCACGTCTTCGCCGTACTCAGGGTACCTTTGAGCGAGGTGCAAAACTGGACCCAATTTTGCTGCGTCAGCTCGGTCGCGTAATCTCTGGCTTCTTCTGTTATTTGCGCGATTCGTAGACGGAGTTTCCGGTTTAACCGCTGTCGCTTCCACCGTTTGAGGAGGCCCTCACGGGCTTCCCACAGGTGTAAAAGCCGGCGGTCGACTTCGGGTGTCTCGACCGTGCGCTGGATGGTTTTGGTGGTTTGGATGTGGGCGTCTCGGAGGTGCTTCATCCATTCCGCTATGTCCGTTATACCGCTTTCGGGTGGGGGGTACTGCCTGTACGCCTCCCAGTCCGTGAGCCTAATTTCTCCAATTGTTCTCTTGAGTTTCGGGGTGGACACCGAGATGCTGAGGATGTAGTGATCGCTGCCCAGTGTTTCGCCCAGGTGCGTCCATGAGTATTCTCTTAAGTTTTTGATAAATGACAGGTCCGGAAACGTGTCCCGACTAACACTGTTGCCTACACGGGTTGGTTGGAGGAGGTTGGTTATCAATTCGAGGCCCGTCTGGTCAACCGCATCGATGAGCGACCTCCCCTTCTGCGTGTCTTGTTGGTAGCCCCAAGCCGTGTGTCTAGCGTTCATATCGCCCACCACTACCAGCTGGTTGCAGCCAGCGGCTCTCGCGCTGTCGTAAATGATGTTGCGGAAGTCGTCCTTTTGAGCCCTCGGCGGACTGTACAAATTCAAGATGAAAGTGCTACGTCTACCCCTCTTTTGCGGGAGGACTTCCACTAGCACGTGGTTAATGTCATGATGTTGATAATGTTGTCCCACGGCCGTCACCGTTTTGTGAACTAAAACCGCAACCTTTGGTGATCCCACGTGTCTAATTACGTAGTAACCCCGTAGCTTGATGGGCTGGTTCCCGACCTCTTGAAGGCAGATGACGACGGGGGGGTATGGGTGGTTTTGGATGAAGAGCTGGGGCGAACTTGCCTTCTTGTTGAAAGAGCGACAATTCCACTGCCAGATCTCGAGGTGTTCGTGGGCGCTGCGTGTGGTGTTAGCCATTGCTGACGTTCATGCCGCCGCCGTCGCAGTTGTCGGCGTCGCTGACGTCACCCGTATTGTTTATGCGCCTGTAAGCCTTGACACGTGTGTTGTTGTTCTCGTCGTCAACCCGCTTGCGCGAGCCAAACTCAACCTTGCGTATTCTTCTTTCAAGGTCTTCACTGCTTAGTGTGTTCTCCTTGACTTTATTGTTCAATTCGCCCATCTGGTAAAGCATCTGCTGCATCGTAGCATAAATGCTTTCGAGGGTGACTACACTTGACAGGCCTGCTGCTGCCGAGACAGCACCAGGGAGCGAGGAGGGCGTGGTGGTTCTTGAGGGGGGACGAATGGAAATGGTGGGCTGGTAGCCTTTCGTTCCGCTTTGCAGCCCTGCCTCTGTGTAGTTGTTTGTTTTGCTTAGCATCGCTTCTAAGCGTTGCATGCGTTGATTTAGGTCATTAACCTGAGCTTTGAGTTTTTTATTTTCTTCCCTAATGCGCGTACATTCTGGGGAGCAGTTACTATTGTCACTGGTATTTTGAGCGGAGGAGGTACTAGACTGATTCCGGCTCACCTTGTTGTTGGCTTGTTTCTTCTTGCCCGAATGGTTTTTCTGCTTAGACGTGCATGACGAGGTAGAAGGCGGCCGCTGCCCTTGCTTCTCTCCTGGCTTTGGCCACTCCGAGCGGAATCGGGACCTGGACCTGGACTGGGACTGGGATCGCGACCTGGACCGGGACCTCGACCTGGACTGGGCCCGGGACCTCGAACGGCTCGCCGACGACTCCGAGCTGAACCACCGCAGGTGGCTTCGCCTTGTCCTTCCTCCACCATTGTCGTAGTCTTCCGTCCACCTTCCGGGCGGAGGATGCTTTTTGGTGGTAGTACTGTTGTTTTTCAGCCTTTGCTTGCACTCGCGAGACGATTTCCACGCCTTGGGTCCTCACCCTTTGGTGGGTCATAAGCTCCTAGGGCGGGGTATCCGGGTCGATTACATGAATGACACCCCGGGCCACTCCGTCCGGTGCCGCAACGTAAGAGTTAACTTCGTAAACGTTGCCGCCTAACACAATCCGCGTGATCTTGCGCGCAATATCGGCGACCTCCTGATCTGGGGTACTAACAATGATTATGTTGGAACCGGGTCTCAAGCGCACGAGGAAATGCGAATCGTCAACTTTTCCTCCGCAGGCGGCCGAGACGGCTTTCGAGATTTGGTGGTTGGTGAAGCTCTTCACCTGAAGGCCTTTCTTGGGCCGGATGATGATTTTGAAGTCGCTACGTGGCAGGGGGGGAGTCGTCGCCTCTTCTTAAAAGAAGGCTTCAAGCTCTGTCCATGGTCTTCAAGACCATGGACAGAGCTGATCGCTACTTGAAGATTGCCACCCTCACCATCATGGACAAGAGCTACGAGGTCTCCACGCACGTGGCAGACCCCAAAAATTCGTGTAGGGGCATCATCAAGCTGCCGGCCTCCCTGGTGGAGGGGAACGTGTTGGTTAAACTTCGAGACTCTAATCCAACAATCAAGATCCTAGCTGCTCGAAGAATGGGCTCCACGGACTGTGGAACTGTCTTTTTATACATTCCTTCTGCACACTACAATAAGGCCCAAGGCTAACGAGCAACAACACAAGGATCAAGCAAACAAAGTGTGTACCTGGAAGTAAATGACTATGGCAAAGACGAGGACTGTGGCCAGCTTCGTAAAGTTACGAAGAGTTAACTTCGTAAAGGTTGCCGCCTAACACAATCCGCGTGATCTTGAGCGCAATATCGGCGACCTCCTGATCTGGGGTACTAACAATGATTATGTTGGAACCGGGTCTCAAGCGCACGAGGAAATGCGAATCGTCAACTTTTCCTCCGCAGGCGGCCGAGACGGCTTTCGAGATTTGGTGGTTGGTGAAGCTCTTCACCTGAAGGCCTTTCTTGGGCCGGATGATGATTTTGAAGTCGCTACGTGGCAGGGGGGGGAGTCGTCGCCTCTTCTTAAAAGGAGGCTTCAAGCTCTGTCCATGGTCTTCAAGACCATGGACAGAGCTGATCGCTACTTGAAGATTGCCACCCTCACCATCATGGACAAGAGCTACGAGGTCTCCACGCACGTGGCAGACCCCAAAAATTCGTGTAGGGGCATCATCAAGCTGCCGGCCTCCCTGGAGGGGAGGTGCTAAGTCGGCTGCAATAGCATGCCACCCTAAACAGCGCGCTCGTCGAACAATGAGCCGACTGTACCTTGACGAAACGCCGATAAGCTGGGCGCGACAACACCGTTATTTGGGCTTAATTGTGGATGATCGCATCTCTTGGCGTCCTGCCATTAAATTCGTACGACACAAATCGCAGTCCATCCTTAAGTATGTGGCCGCCTTGACTGCTAGAGGTGCTAGCTGTGACCAAACAACGGCTCTGCAGGTGTACCAATCACCTGTACTCTCAGACATGATGTATGCGTTACCATTCCTGAACGTCCCACCTAGTTTGATGGCCCAACTGGAACGTGATCATCGCGTTGCCCTTCGAACGTGATCTTCGCGTTGCCCGGTGACACCACAAATGCCGACCTTTCTTCTTTGACAAGTCAGAGTACCATGACTGCTTTATACGGTCCAGCGTGCCTGATGGACGCGGCAGACTTCACTCTTGAGGAGCTACGACACGCACTCAGCCTCTCCAAACGCCGCACTGCCCCAGGTGAAGACGGTGTGACGTATCAAGCATTACGGAACATTGATAACAGTTTTCATGACCGTATACTGGACGAGTATAATGAGGTATGGAGAACTGGTGTAATCCCTGCTGAGTGGAAATCGTCCGTGATAATACCAATTTTAAAGCCCGGGCGCCCTGCACGACACCTCAAGTCCTACCGGCCGATATCCCTAACATCACATGTCATCAAGTTAATGGAGCGAATGGTCCTGTTTCGTCTAGAAGACAGGCTAGAGAAGCTAAACTTTTTCGCTGATGTGATGAGCGGTTTTCGTCACCGCCGTTCAGCTCTGGACAGCATTTCAGACCTTGTCTCAACGCTTGAATGTGCTAAAGTAAACAAGCACTCCGCCTACATGCTCTTCCTAGACGTAAAGCAAGCTTTCGACTCGGTTCCGCATCAGGCGATTATTTTCGCTCTTGCAACCGCGAGAATTTCGGGTCGTCTGCTTCGCTTTGTGTGCAATTTCCTATCGGAGCGCCGGATGAAAGTGCGTGTTGGAGCAATAACAAGTGAATCCCGCACTGTTAAGTGCGGTGTCCCACAGGGCAGCGTTTTATCGCCGCTTCTGTTTAACACAGTACTCGCCGCGCTTCCAAGTCGCTTGCCTCGAGACAGTGACCTCCCTGTGAGCATAGCTATTTATGCAGATGATATTGCTCTGTGGATAAGCGGCCCTTCGCACCTTGGCCCGCGGCTTCGTGCAAGCTTGCAAAGAGCTCTGAACGCGACTTCGGAGTACTTGGGTGAAGTTGGCCTGCAGATATCACCTGCTAAGTCGGCTGCAATAGCATGCCACCCTAAACAGCGCGCTCGTCGAACAATGAGCCGACTGTACCTTGACGAAACGCCGATAAGCTGGGCGCGACAACACCGTTATTTGGGCTTAATTGTGGATGATCGCATCTCTTGGCGTCCTGCCATTAAATTCGTACGACACAAATCGCAGTCCATCCTTAAGTATGTGGCCGCCTTGACTGCTAGAGGTGCTAGCTGTGACCAAACAACGGCTCTGCAGGTGTACCAATCACCTGTACTCTCAGGCATGATGTATGCGTTACCATTCCTGAACGTCCCACCTAGTTTGATGGCCCAACTGGAACGTGATCATCGCGTTGCCCTTCGAATAATGCTGGGATTACCTCGTGAGGCGCAATCAGTTCCATTACTCACTGAAGCTCATTTACCTCTAAGGCTACAAGCAGACCAGAGAGCTCTATTTCATATAGAGCGTCTGCACCGCGCATCGAATGGTCAAATGCTCCTTGATCGTCTGATTCACCGCCCGTTTTCTCGCATTGGAAAAATGGCAGCATTATTTATGAACATTACTGACATTTCTGAACATGATGCTTCAGTTACGCCTTCGCCGCCGCAAGACATCACCAAACACGTGCTGCCCATTTACCTTATAATCCCCGACATACACAAAAAGTCTGATATGCCTGTTTCGGCCATATTCCAATTGGCTCAGTCGCACATGTTCGAGAAATTTCCAGATTACCTTCAAGTATTTACAGATGCATTTGTGCACAGTGACGGTCAAGGCGCCTCTGCAGCTTTTTTCTGCCCTTGAACTCAAGTACGATGTATATTTCATATACCCCATCCAGCCTCGTCAACAACTGCGGAGCTAGCAGCAATTAATGTTGCACTGAAATACGTGCAAGAGGAGTTAACCACACCGCCGAAGATTGTCATATTTACGGACTCCCGCGCTGCGCTTAGCAGATTACAACGCAGTCAGGTTGATTGCCCAATTGTGCGCAGCATTACTGACTCTGCCAACAAAATTTTATCGCGTGGGGTATCTCTCGTTGCTCACTGGATACCTTCGCACGTAGGGATCGCCGGAAATGAAGAGGCTGATCGACTGGCTTCAACTTGCACTCATAACGACTGTGCTTGGCCTGAAATTTTGTGCAAGCTTGATGACGCTTGCCTGCTGATTCGTCGCCACCTACTCAAGCAGCATCCAGACCAGCGCGTCGCAAATGACGTTCCCGCCGCGTGTTCGCGGTCGAGGCTTGCCTCGTCGCGCTAGAGCGCAACTGCTCAAGCTAAGGGTTGGCTGCGTTAATGTGCACGAACGTTTACACAGACAAGGACGTGTGACTAGTCCATCGTGTACGTCTTGCGGTGGCTGCGAGACACTTCAGCACCTGATATTGGAATGTCCCACTTTCAGTGCGCAACGCAAATCACTAGTGAGGGACTACCATCTCCTTGGCCTGCGGTGTACGACTCTAGACGAATGTTTATACCCCAGTGGTTGTGCGTCTCGACGTGATCAAGGTCATCATGCTCTCCTTACTTTTGTGGAAACAACGAACTTAGGGGCACGTTTGTAACCCAGCAACTATTTCTTTTATTTTACATTCTTTAGTAGCTTGACCTGCAGGGACGGGCCCTACTGTATGTTTTACTTTATTCGTTGAGATTTGTCATCTCGCTCTTCCTTTCCTCCTTCCTCCCCTCCTTCCTATCTTTCCTTCTATGTTTCTCTCGTCCTTTCCGAAGAGTAGGCAGGCGTTGTGCCCCTTCTGGTGGCAGTTGCCAGCCTTTGCTTCTCGCTTTCTCTTTCCTGTGTATATGTTTTCAAATCAAATAATAATAAATAATAATAATACTACAAGAGGCTCATATACAGTTTGCATGAAGTCAATAACTAGGCTAGTACTGCACCCTAAGAGATATCTAGAAAAGGCAAGCTCACACAACCGGCCAGCCTATTTCACAATTCAAAAACTTGAGAAATCACTAAAAACAAATTCTTTTTCTTCAAACAGCAGATCACAAAACCTGCGCACAGTGTGCTCCCAAAAATATTTGTAAATGTACTCGCAGAATAAGTTCAGCTTAACATTCAGCTAATCAACTGTGAACGAGCAAGGGAAACCTCAGCGTGGGAACTTGTCTTCGTCTCGGCTCTCACAAATATGTTTGCTTGGTGAAACGCTGGCTCCAAGCTGAGGCTTCCCTTGCTCACCTGTTACTCAACTGAAGTGTTCATCTCCTTGTAACCTCTTTGCCCTGTTTGAATACATATACCGATTCTTTTTCAGCATGAAACCACAAATTCCAGTTTCCATGGAGCTGTGAGCATTAATTGGGCTTGCTTTTACAGGGTGTTTCATTTTAGCTGCACCAAATTTTTAAAAGTTGCCTGTGGCAGATAGCACAATTATAATCCTTGATCTAAACTACTCGATGAGGCGGCCATTACTTCCACCAGAAATCAAAACGCCTAATTGAGTAATTAGCATAATTACGCTAGTTAACTTTTTAATTAATGATTTTACGGCACATCTTTCAATCTACGAATTATAGCCGCTGAGTTCGCAAGGCGTATCCGCTTGGAACTAATTCTCAGGACTGAACCAGTTTCGAGATATTAATTTTTATCGTGTCCGACGAAATGTATGGGCGTTCCAGTTAACTTTTTGAGGAAAACGCTGTTTTATGCATTGAAGCACAAAGTTAACTGGAACGCCCATACATTTCGTCGGACACGTTAAAAATTAATATCTCGAAACTGGTTCAGTCCTGAGAATTAGTTCCAAGTGGATACGCCTTGCGAACTCAGCGGCTATAATTCGTAGATTGAAATATGTTCCGTAAAATCATTAATTAAAAAGTTAATTAGCGTAATTATGCTTATTACTCAATTAGGCGTTTTGATTTCTCGTGGAAGTAATGGCCGCCTCATCGCGTAGTTTAGATCAAGGATTATAATTGTGCTATCTGCCACACGCTATTTTTAAAGATTTGGTGCAGCTAAAATGAAACACCCTGTATATTGACTTAGTGTGCTTGTTTTTCACAAAATATTTCCAGAAGTCCTAAGCACTGCTGTCTCCATAACGTTCCTTGGTTTCCCTACGACTACTCCACTTGTGTCAAAGCCTTTACTGCCGCACTTGAACAATAAATGTGCAGCAGAAGAATATCCATAGCAGAAAATATGTGATGTAAAATTGAGCATAACCCCCCCCCCCCCCCCTCCTACGTTTCGTGCCTCTCGCCAATGTTGCTCGAGCTTATCTTGCTGAGTGTACATTTTTTCCGAGCAATTTTTTATGTTCCTGTCTTTAATCTAGCTGAAATCGTCGAATGCAGAGAATATAAAACGTCAAGCAGCACTGTACGCAATACAAGTACGAGGGCAGCTCAGCATAAATATCACTGTCTGAACCTTCGTTCTCCCAGCTTTACGGCACGCCGAACACGATGAGAAAACTTCGCTCGATTTCAGCTTTGGGTTCCATTAAATAGATAATTATCTGTGTTTCTGTATGTTGTAAACTCAGTGACGGACAACATTAAGTCCACCTGAGCAGCACGAAAATTGTGAGCATGTACTGCCTCATTCACCAGTGACAATAAACTTACTTGTAATCTTACTTGTAAACTCATTTTTTCGTTCAGAACTGAGCGTATATAAAAACATCATTACAAAAATTGGACAACAAACACCAATCTACTTCTAAGTGCGAACGCAGCCACTGCAAAAAGTATCTCAAGCCTCCACAGCGCTGCACCTGATGTATGAAACGGAGTATAGGTTCGGCCAGCGTCCTCCTGAAATTGAAGAATACGTTTCCCACCATCGGTGCATCCTCATCAGCTCGACACCAGTCACGCTCCCCTCGGCGGATTTCTCCGACTCGCCGTACGTATTCGAGCGTGGTGCAGGGTCGGTCGCCCAGCCCGCGCCATGAAAACTAACCATATGGGCCTTCGGTGGCGATGCCGCTAAGCCTGGACGAGCTCATGGACCCCTGCTGACGTGTACGCGGACCGACGATACATAGACGATGACAGTACCTGCTGATTACGGTAGAAGAATGTCCTTGGACATTCCTGTATTGCTCGACGGTCGTGAATTGACTGCTTTAGTGGACACTGGAGCGAATTATGCAATAATCAGCGAAAAACTGGCCACCCTTCTGAAGAAAGTGAAGACGCCTTGGAATCAAACGTCAGTTCGTACAGCTGGCCGGCACATCGTCACACCACTCGGCATTTGCACGGCACGAATACAGATTAGACAGTTTTAGTTTCACGTACGTAGAGGCTTTGCGTACGTAGAGCCTCTACTTGTAAGCAGTGCGCATGCGCAGAACGTAGCGGCCGCGCGCTGGTCTCACGCACGTACGTGAGATTCGATTCTTTGCGTGCGTTTCTTGCGCACGTAGACAGCTTCACGTGGGCGTTTCGCGAGATCACGAACAAGCGATAGCGTGCCGAGCGCGCGCAGACGGCTTGCACCGAAATACGGCGACAAGATGACTGGTCATCTTTTTCATTCCAAGACGACGATGACAGCAGGTAACGCTTGTACAACACACTTCCAGGCATTGCGGAGACCATCGCCGGCACGCATCAATGCACATCCACATCACCGGCTTGGCTGAAATACCCATATCGGATTGAATTGGCTACCGCAGTGTTTATATTTCCCGATAGATGGAGCTACGCGGTTCCTCTTGGCGTGCGTCGCGTACGTGTAGCTCAAAGCGTTTCAGATTGCGTGCACGTAAGGTACGCAGACTTTTCACGTTTGCGTACGTGAAGTACCTACGTACGTCTAACTAAAACTATCTATTAGCGGCTCGACGTTTGTTGCCAGCTTGAGCATTCTCCCTCAGTGTTCTCGAGACCTAATCATCGGCATGGACTTTAACAGGGAGCACGGAGCTATCACCGACATTCTACAACGCCTCGTCACTTTCTTGACAAAGAGCGCCAGAGCGACGACCAACACCATCCACCCTCGATCACCTCTTCGCGCACCCCATACGGCAACAATCTTATCGTGTTTCCCCGACCGAACGACATGCGATTCAAACGCAGGCGAAGGAAATGCTTCAAGACGGCGTAATACAGCTTTTGTGCAATCCCTGGTCATCGCCAGTTGTTCTTGGCAAAGAGAAAGATGGCACACTTCGGTTTTGTGTTGACTACAGGAAGCTAAAGAACGTCACAAAGACAGACGTGTACCCGGTGCCTCGTGTCGACGATTCTGTGGACAGGCTGAAGCGCGCGAAGTATTTCTCCTCTATCGCTCTGAAAAGTGGCTACTGGCAAATTGAAGTAGATCAGCGGGACCGCGTGAAAACTGCCTTCGTGACTCCGGATGGCCTTTAGGAATTTAGAATACTCCCTTTCGGCCTCTGTTTCGCTCCAGCCACATTCCAGCGAATGATGGATACCATTCTCCCTGACCTCAAATGGAAGGCTGTCTCGTCTATATCGATGATGTCATTGTCTTTTCAGATACTTTTGACGAGCAGTTTCGACGCCTTTGGAATGTACTCGAAGACATTCGATCGGCTGACCTTACACTCAAGCCAGAGAAATGCCATTTCGGTTACGAGGAACTCAAGTTTCTCGATCACGTCGTGAGCGCTGCAGGTGCTCGGCCCGATCCTGAGAAGACTGCTACCGTAGCTATTTTGTCACGCGCCGAGTCCAATTATTCCACCACAGAGAAGGAATGCCTCGCGGTCATTTGGGCTACTACAAAGTTTAGGCCGTATCTCTACGGGCGGCCATTTAAAGTTGTGACCGATCATCACGCTTTATGCTGGTTGGCCAACCTCCGAGGGCCTTCTGGACGATTGGCACATTGGAGTCGGCGACTCCAGGAACTTAACGTCACCATCGTATACAAATCAGGCAGAAAACATGAAGATGCTGGCACGCTATCACGAGCACCTCTTGAATCTCAGAACCCTAACGAGGAAGAGGACAGCGCCTTCCTGGGAGCCCTCAACGGGCCGGATCTGCTCGCTTAACAGCGATTGGACGCTGAGTTAAGGCCCATCATCGATCACTTAAAAGGCTGTATCACGTCCAGTTCCTCGCCCTATTTCGCGATGGTTGTCGTCATTTCGCCTACGAGAGGTCGTCTTATACAAAAGAAACACAGGTGCCGGCGACAAAACACATCTTCTGGTAGTGCCTCAAGCCCTTCGTGACATCCTACTAGCCTGCCACGACGAGCCGACATCTGGTCACTTGGGCTACTCAAGGACTCTGGACAGGGTACGACAACTGTACTACTGGCCTAGACTGACTGCTTGCACCAAACGCTACGTGAAAGGATGCCGTGAATACCAGCACCGCAAGTCACCACCCTTCAAGCCTGCAGGCCTTCTACAATCCATCGATTGTCCGCGTACAACGTTTGATCAAGTTGGAAAGGGCCTTCATGGACCATTTCTCTTGTCTTTCTCCAGCAATAAGTGGATCATTGTCACAACCGATTACTTGACTCGTTACGCTAAAACGAAGGCACTACCACGCGGGACAGCATCTGAGGTGACCCTGTGTTTTATGCATCATGTTGTGCTTCGGCATGGCACACCGTCATTCATCATCACTGACCGAGGGACGGCATTTAGGGCGAAGCTTCTGGACGACATCGTCAAGTTGAGTTACACGAGTCATCGAAAGGCCACTGCATACCACCCTCAGACTGACGGCTTGACATAAGGACTAAACAAAACACTGGCAGACATGTCTGCCAGTGTTTCTATGTACGTGGATGTGCAGCACCAAACGTGGGACGAAATCCTGCCCTGCGTAACGTTTGCGTACAACACTCACACGCAGGAAACTACACGATTCACGCCGTTTCGCCTGCCTCGTTTATGGTCGAGATGTTCAAGCTATGCTAGACGCGATGATTCCGTATGAAGACATCGATCAGCTTGACCAGTGAGCTCCTGCCGTCGAGGAGTACATTCGGCGCGCCGACGAAGCACGTCAGCTGGCCCGTGTACACATAAGACAGCAGCAGTGTACAGATGCAATAAGGTACAATCTCCACCATCGACAAGTTACCTATGAGCCCGGTGACCAATTTTGGGTTTGGACCCCAATTAGACGGCGAGGCCACAGCGAGAAACTCCTGAGCAAGTACTTCGAACCATACACAGTACTAAGGCGTGTCAGCGACGTGAACTGTGAAGTGATTCCAGACGGAGACCTGCCATCGCCCAAGCACCGATTACCAAGCCCAGAGATTGTACATGTCATCCGCCTCAAGCCGTATTTTACACGGTAATGTTCACGTAGTGTACTGGTGAAACAATTTCTCTTTTTTTGCTGTGGTCGCGTCGTCTCCCAAGAATTGCGAAGCGTTTTTTTTTTGTTCCTGACCACAGAACACATTTTTGCCTCTTGTGCATGTCCGTATGTGTGCTAGCGCGTTTCCATTTGTTTTTTTTTTTTGTCTTGCCTAATTTGTGTACTTTCCGTGTATGTCTTGTGTTTGAGCATCGAGCCGATGCTTCATTGGGAGGGGGAATAATGCAACCTGGTGTTTTGAGCCAGCAAACAATCAGCATTGCGCTCCCAGCAAAAACAGCGAAGAAGACGACGAAGTCAAAGATCCCGGGCCAGCTGGAGAACCGTCCCTTCGTGTAACTTCAAGGCTCTACATCTACATCTACCGTCCCTTCGTGTCTGACATTTTTTGTGTCCGGCTGCTGGTACTGTTGCTTGTTCTTCTTGGCTTAGCGCGTGACAATATTTATTTATTGAGGTTTTTTGGTGTACTTAGGCGCAGGCAAAGACGGTATTGCATTTACAGATCCATAACTCCCCATGCTTCCACGAATGCTGCTTCCTCTCGGTGCCGCTGTCCTCGTGGCGTCGGCCATGGAGTTCAAGTACCACACTTTGGACGAGGTGAACGCTTTCGTGCATCACGTGTCCTCCGAACACGGCTCGCTCGTGACCCTGCAATACCTGGGAAATACCATCAAAGGTGCGCCTATTACGCTTATTCTGCACACGTTGAGGTTACAGGGCTATTGGTGGCGCCCAATCGATGCCTTAGCGACGCTTGGAAAGGAAACACGAACGGTACTGTTCGCATTGTTGCTTCTTTTCTCCATGCACGTTTACCCTTGAACTTGAACATATCGCTAAGCTACAACATTGTATAGCGCACTAAATGCAGAATAAAAATGTGTGCTGAGTCGGTTTATCAGAGTTCCTTCGCGAACCATTCTTTTCGTACACACCTTCATTTTTTTGGAACGAAATCGGTCAGTCAGAAAAAGACAGCGTAACTCTCTGGCCAAAGTTTAACTAAATAAGCTAAATTAATGAGTGCACTCGGACTGCATTAGGGCACACGGCACATAACAAATGCGGTGTGAGGAAATATTTATCGCCATTTGAAAAAAACGTCACAGGCCTGCGTGGCACACGCAGCACAGTCACAGCGTAAGCTGGTGGAGTGGCTCAAGAGTAGCTCCAATTTGGTCACCACGCACAACAGGGTCTTCGCGGCAGTCTGTTCGCCTCGTTTTGACGAGAACGATCTGAACTGTCCACCCGGCGTCGACGGCGAGCTGCAGCTTGTAATGCTCTCTGCACAGCAGTCTGCTGAGCCCCATTAAGCCTTATAGCTGCAACTTGCATCTGGGGCACGCCACGTTTGCAGATACCATAACTAGATGGCGCCGCCATACTGGTGGAGGCTCGGCAGCTCGGGAGCGCGTTGATTGCGCGCTTCATCTGAATCGCATATCGCCGTCTGCGCCTGCGCACGCTGCGTTTGCAGGCACCTTATCTAGATGACGCCACCATGTTTTTAAAATGTGTTTAAGTCTGCTGTGCCTTGGGTTTGAGTGAATTATGGCTAATGGTTTACACCATCGTATCTCATGCAGAATGTCTCAGGGCTACAGGCTGAGCGATCTGCTTCAATGGAACAACTGAAAAATCGATCATAGCCTCCGATTTTCAGCGTGCTCCGAGTTGGTTTAAAGATTTGACTGCGATATTTTTTTCCATTTGACAAAATAATCATCTCTTCGATTCCCTCATCATTAAAAATCTGATTATTCTCCTCTTCCTCCTCCTATTCTTCTAACATATACCATAACAGACAAAATTTAGGAAATATTGTTCGTATCTTGTTATTCATGTCGCGTCCCATTAAATATAAAATAAATTGAGAATACCTAGCACTAATTTAATTTGTTGCTTTAAGAAGATCAGGAAACCATACCCATGACGTGGTTCGCTTTGTGTAGCTGTAAAAGCTGGCAAAATTGCGATACGCGCCTAGACGCCTGTCACAATTCACCCGCGTACACGTCTACCTACACGTCTACCCAAATACCACGATACAACTCCGCGTATTACTAAAAGCGCCTGCACGTATATCACTATGCACACACCGTCGTGTGCCTAGTGTTGCCCCGTAGCAACATCGTTTTTGGCCAGCTCATCACCCAGAAATAACACATCAGGAATGTGCCTGACTTCCACACGTAGCACTGCTATTGTTGCTTGAGGCACCCTAAAACTTAAAATCGATTTCGATAAAAAACTTTGTTGTGACAGCACGAATTTACTTACGTAGCATACACACGTGGCGTAGTGGGACGAAACGTCTGTGCCTCCTTTGTTCTTTCAGAAAAATAAGTAGCAAGTGCGGTGCTTTGCCTTTGCACGGTCGAGAATACTGAGGCATATCAGCAAATGGTTTTTGTTGCATCACGATTCATAATACTGGAAGAGGAAACATTTGATTTTTTGAACTGCTCTTACTGGCAACGCTGGCCACAAAAGGGTTAAACAAAGACGAAATAGAAACACAGAATGAACTTATATGGATAGGGTATTATTTAAGAACTCCAGGCGACAACTTTCTGTGGCAGTGCAGCGAAGGCTACGTGGGCGGAGCCTATGCACATGTATTACTGCTCCAAGTTTATTTATTTATTATTTATTTATTTATTTCACATACCCTCAAGCGCGAAGGCATTTTAGAGGGGAGTGGGATACATGCGAATAGCAATAACAATGATTACTACGGATTTATATAATGCAAGCGAGATGTGCAGGGGGACGCGGAATCATTAAGAAATCAAATAACAAGAATGCTATGATATTCAAATTGTATAAATATAGCGACATATGAACGGAACAAATAAAAAATAATGAAAGACGCGCCCCTCGCGCCCTTTCACTCGCACATACAGCGTTCGGCGCGCGGCGATTGGCGCTGAGCCGTGCTCCCTCAAGGGCTGCAGAAGATAGCGCCAACCTTTCCCTCAAGAACCACTTACCGGCGACGATTTCATCTCCAAATGACGTCATACGGAACCTCACGGCGACGGCGACGGCGACGGCGACGCCGACGGCAGAAATCTGCTTTTGAGTGTCCATATAATTGCTATCGCAATAATAAAAAATAAAAAAATACGGCGCGACAGCGCTTGCGCAAATACAGCGCATGTGGCTACGTGCATGGTCTCAGTTGAAAAAAAATGTGGTTGATCCCTCTTATATAGGAATCGGTATAGAACACGAAAGTGAAACGTGTCTTCACAGAAGTAGTGTAATGTTTATTGCACATTGATATATAATGTCTATTGGTGTTTTGTGGCTAAAGCGCCCTTAGGCGTTGATGCACCCACGCTGACGCCTGGTGGCACGTCTCCTCCATCACGACTACCAACGTCGATGACCATGTGCAACCGTCGTGCATATGGAAGCTGCACTACGCTGCACACGCTAGCACAACGCGAAAGACGAAGCACGTAACTGACACACTAATACAACGCGCAAGACAAAGCACGTAACTGAATCGTCACCGAGTCAAATCAGCGCGTACAGCGCGTCGTAATTGCAGCCTCCGCGATCAACTTCAGAAACATTTTCAGAGCTAATTGCGGACGCCACGCTCCGCGGTGCTGAGTACGGTGAACGCCACCTAGGGGGCGTTCTAGGTGCGTTGGTAGTGCTTCTTGATGCCAGCGTCCCTTCGAATGCTGGCATCGAGGCGTCGTAGTGCTGAGACCACCGAAGCGTTCACTGTCGGTGCGCGTTAGTGTCATAATGCAGTACTTCTCTTTTCTGCTCGTAGGCGGCGGCACCGCCCCGAGCAAGAGCGCGGGTACACGGAGGAGTGTTAGATATATAAGGCGCGTCTGTGTAGCTCTCTGCAAGTGCGTTTGTGGCGCAATGGGTTAAACGCTCGGCGATCTATCGTCGCGGACCGAGAGGTCGTGGGTTCGATTTCCAAATTTTGCATGTTTGTGGAACTTTTTCTTCTGGTTTCTTTCTTTGTATGATGTTCGTGTATGTTCGTGTGACGTATTTCCGTGACGGAAATACGTCAGTGAAGTCTTGGTGGACCCCGGCATAAAACACTTTCGTGTTAAAAAAGCAAACAATGCTCGGCGGAAAAGTTCGCTGTCTTCGATTGACACGATAGCATCAGGAAGGTGGTTCCAGTCGTTCGTTGTAAGGGGAATAAATGAATAGAAAAACCTGTTTGTGTGACAAAAAGTGCCTCTTACTTTATGACGGTGATCAACTCGAGATGGCAGATAAGTAGGTGCTAAAATGAGCTCATTGCTAAGAATATGATGATGAAATACTTTATGAAAAAGGCATAAGCGAAAAGCCTTTCTGCGCAGTGATAAAGGTGGTAGACACAAGTTGCTTTACATAGGAGTTATGGTAGAAGTACGATCGTAGTTTGAGTGAATGAAACGAGTGGAATTATTCTGAACCATTTCAAGAGAATTAACAAGAGTAGCATTGTAAGGGTCCCAAATGGCAGCAGCGTATTCCAGCTTAGATCGGACTAGTGTTTTAGACAATAGTAGTTTCATTGATGAAAGGGATTTGCTAAAGTTTCGCCGCAAGTAGCCTAACATACGATTTGCGTTATTTATTATGGAGTCGCTGTGACATTTCCAGGATAAGTCAGATGATATAGTTACACCTAAATAACGGTAGGATGAAACATGTTCTAGCTGGACGTGGTTAAGCATATATGCAGGCACACACACGTCGCGTCTTGTAACAGTCATCAGCTTGCACTTCTTGGGGTTTAGTTCCATGTTCCAGTTTTTACACCAAGCGGCAATGTTATTTAGATCAGTCTGTAGAATTTCCTGGTCATTATTATTACGAATTTCACGATACAGTACACAGTCATCGGCGTATAAATGAACTGAAGATGACACACAATCGGGCAAGTCGTTAATGTATATTAGAAAAAGTAATGGACCTAAAACAGAGCCCTGCGGAACTCCTGATGCTACGTTACTTAAGGGTGAATCATGACCGTTGACAGAAACATACTGTAGGCGATTGATTAAGAAGTATTCAAGCCAGGTAAGTACATTATGGTCCAGGTTTAAAGAGGAAGGTTTCTGCATAAGCAGCACGTGAGTAACCTTATCAAAGGCCTTCGAGAAGTCTAGAAAGGCGCAATCGATTTGGGAATTCTTCTCTAGTATTGAGTGCAAGCGGTGAGTGAAAGAAGTAATTGAGTTTCACAAGAAAACGAATGCCTGAAGCCGTGTTGTAATGACGTAAAGAAAGAGTTTGATTCCACAAAGTTAAAGATATGACTGTACAACACGTGCTCCATCAGTTTGCAAGGGATACTCGTTAGCGAAATGGGCCGATAATTTAATGGAGAATGTTTGCTGCCTGATTTATGAACAGGAACCACCTTCCCAATCTTCCTATCTAAAGGAAGGATACCAGTATCGAGCGACTGCTGGAAGAGTTTAACCAAGAAAAAAGATGAGGAATGTTTAGTTTGTTTAAGAAATTTAGAGTTGATACTGTCAGTTCCACAAGACGAAGAAATTTTTAGCGAGTCGATTAGGTGTACTATTCCAGAGTGCTCGAACATGATAGGGGACATCAAAGGATAATCATGATGTGACGCATAATTAACACAGCCAACTCGACATGAAGAAAAATTGTGCGAAAAAAACATTGTTAAACACTGAGGCGCATTCTTCGGTTGGTATCGGTTCATTTTCAGAATTATTAAGAGAAATAACACTAGTTTCCGTCACATTTACGCTTCTCCAAAATGCTTTAGGATTACCTAATAAGAGGGCTGGGAGAGTATTAGTAAAGTAATAATCTTTGGCGTGACAGAGTGCTGTGCGGTACTCGACTTCAACATTGCTATATGCTTCCCAGTGATTTCCTGTTCTTCGTAACTTTGCTGAACGAAACAGGCGCTTTTTTTTATTGGACAGACGCTTTAGCTCTGTTAAACCTAGGTGACGCTTTATTGCACTGAATGCGTCTCAGTGGAACGTATGTAGTGATAAGCTGCGCGACTTTTTCGAAATAGAAGCCAGTTTTCTTCGACATTCCGTGTATCAAAATCAAAGACGTCAGCATCAAAATATGTGCACAGTTCTTGATTAATAATATCAAAATTTGCTTTTTTGTAGTCACGGATAAATTTTTCTTTTTTCTGTCGGGAAAAAGACATGTTAATGTCGAAGTGGAGCAGCGAATGGTCGCTAAAACCAGGCAAGTGCGTGAGTGTTGAGATGAGAAGTGGGTGTGTAGGCAAAATAAGGTCTGATGTACTAGATGTATCTGTGGTAATTCTGGTAGGCTTCGTTACCATCTGCGTGAAATTAAAGCATGCACACATGTCTAAGAAATCCTGACAGTGCGACGAGAATGGATAAAGTAGTGGAAGTCCATCCGACCACGTGATGTTCGGATAATTAAAATCCCCTAAAAGAATGATTGGAGAGGAAGGAGACCGGCTAACAATAACATTTACGACATCATGTTGGTCATCAACGAAACTTGACGCGGCATTGGGGGGGGGGGGGGGGGCGATAGCAGGCTCCTAATACGATTCGAGTATTTTTTATTTAGCGTAAGACACGCCCACACTATTTCTAGATTTGATTCAGTGTCCACACTAAACGACGGGATGCCTTGCGCTACTGCTGTCAAAACGGCGCCGCCCTGCCGATCTTCCCAGTCACAGCGATATACATCATAGGACTTGTTCGACTGGAAAAGTTCGGTACTGCGCACTCGCGGGTTCAGCCATGTTTCCGTTAGCACGATTAAATCTGCATCACACGAGGATATACCAATGTCAAGTTCATGACGATGTTTCATGATGCTCCTAGCGTTAGTAAATAAAACCTGAACCGATAAACATGAAGACAAGCCACCACTTCCCCTCGTCAATTGTTATTTCGGTGTACGAGAGGGATGGCGTTTTTGCGAATTGCCATGGTGTGAGCGAGCGCGTGTGTTAAAGGCAGGTCCATTGGTATCACTATTTGCATAATCACTGCTGTCGTTTGAAACAGGATTGCGACTTCGTTCACGCACGCTACTACGATCATACGTATAGCACGTCTCATTGACAAACAGTTTATCATATCGAAGGTGGTAAGCAGGCGACTCGGGTAATGCTTTAGCAAAATTAATCAAACATTTGCGAGCCTGACGAGTAGCAAACGAGAAATCTTCGGTTACGGATACGTTACACGACCTGAGTTTCGAGCGCTGAAAGAGAATGTTCTGTCGAGTTTTAAAGTTGTAAAACCTGACAATGAGCGGTCTGCACTTATTTTCCTGGTAGGGTCCACCTAAGCGGTGTGCTTGTTCAATTGCGTGTGAGGTTAAATTGCTATCAATGTGTTGTGTTAGAAGGCCGATTATCTTTTCTTCACTTTTGCTACATGATTCATTATTATCAGCTACACCAAAGAAAACAAGGTTGTTGCGGCGAGACCTGTCCTCAAGCTCATTTAGGCGAAAGTTGATGTCATTATTTTGTCGCGTTATATCGGAAATACGGTCAATGGCACCAGTTCTGGCCTCGACTTTCAGCAACCTTTCCCCCATCAAGGCAAACTTATCTTCTAGCGATTTCTGTGCCTCCTTGACTTCGTTTAGGGCGGTCAACAGATCCGCCTGCCCCTGAGTTAGACTGCTCGTCTGGCGTTTCAAGTCTTTTAAAAGCTCTAAGATTTCTTTTTCCGAGTTGTCGTCAGGGCCAGGATTGGTTTCAATGTCACCACAACAAAGCAATTGGCATATTACGAAAAAGCATTCATCACTCAAATCACGCAACACTTCGCGGCACGGGAGTAGCAGAAGACATCGATTGCTAGAACGTTTAGCATAAAGGGAAGTGTCATTACAGACCTGTATGAAGTGGAAGGAACGAATGTCAGCCATGTTGGCTGTAGCGCCACTCCTGTGCCCACTGAAGCCGGACTGTAGTGCGGGGCCTTTTATAAGTTCGGTTGCAACTGATCTTCTTGTCGATGGGGCTGTCCCAGTTTAGCCGAGGAAAGCGCTTTCAGTGGCGTCGGTGATCAGCGAGGGGCGGACCACTTTAGGCACAAGCAGGTAGGCGGCGGGGGTACTCGCAGAACCGACACCATGGTCAAGGAATCCCACGAACCAAGTCACGGCCTGTATGAAGTGGAAGGAACGAATGTCAGCCATGTTGGCTGTAGCGCCACTCCTGTGCCCACTGAAGCCGGACTGTAGTGCGGGGCCTTTTATAAGTTCGGTTGCAACTGATCTTCTTGTCGATGGGGCTGTCCCAGTTTGGCCGAGGAAAGTGCTTCCAGTGGCGTCGGTGATCAGCGAGGGGCGGACCACTTTAGGCACAAGCATGTAGGCGGCGGGGGTACTCGCAGAACCGACACCATGGCCAAGGAATCCCACGAACCAAGTCACGGCCTGTATGAAGTGGAAGGAACGAATGTCAGCCATGTTGGCTGTAGCGCCACTCCTGTGCCCACTCTGTCGTCCGAACCCTTCGCTCGAGGGTTCAGTTTTCGGTTTCGGTTTCGAAAATGGGTATTTTCGATGACTGCTTTCGTGCATGCATATATATATATATGTTGCCACAAGCTCACGAGCTGCGGCGAGCGCGAGCCAGTATTCAGGCAAGGAGAGAAGAAGAGGATGGCGCTCGCACCTGGTACGAGAACCATGAACCCTTCTCGTCGTGGAGCGACCTTTGTCGTCATCTGCGGGGAAGTTACGCCAATGCTGATCGCTGTGAACACGCCGAGTGGGCCATTCAGTCGCGCATCCAAATGCCCAATGAAAGTGTGGTGGACATATATTAGCCGTGTTAAGGCACTGTAAAAATTAATCACACGTATATCGCATCATATTTATGGAAAGCTGATATATATATATATATATATATATATATATATATATATATATATATATATATTATATTTGTTGCCACAAGTTCACGAGCTGCGGCGAGCGCGAGCCAGTATTCAGGCAAGGAGAGAAGAAGTTTTCGTTTTGGGGTCAGCCATCTTCCTGGCTAGTGCTCGTCTCTGCCGGTGCAGTACTTCTTGCTCTGAAGGCCTTCTGTTGCACGTAACAATGGTGGAGGTGCGGGGTAGTCCCATCAAATGTCCTACACGCCTCCTGGTAGCTCTGTCCCTGCAGTGACAACACCTGTTCACCGGGCCAGCCGAAGAGTCCGAGGATTGCCCCCTGAGCCTGGGCCTCTTCCCGAGTCTACGTCAGCGACACACCAAAGCGGTATGGAAGGCACTACTACTGCTGCTCACTATACGCTACAGAAAGTGCCAAAAGTCTTCCATGGTTCCATCCTTGAGGACGTCGAAGACGGGTTGGCTTAGTTCAAACGCGTCGCTGATTTCAACGGGTGGACCGATGCGAACAAGCTGAAGAATGTGTACTTTAGCCTGGAGGATGGCGCTCGCACCTGGTACGAGAACCATGAACCCTTCTCGTCGTGGAGCGACTTTTGTCGTCATCTGCGGGCAAGTTACGCCAATGCTGATCGCTGTGAACACGCGGAGCGGGCCATTCAGTCGCGCATCCAAATGCCCAATGAAAGTGTGATGATGTACGTTGAGCACATGACGTGCCTCTTTCGTCGAGCTGACCCGGACATGGCAGAAGATAAGAAGCTCCGCCACTTAATGCCCAGAGGTTAAGGAGCAGCTTTTCTCTGGCCTCGTTCGGAGTCCCCCGACGACTGTGGCCGAGTTCTGAACGGAAGCCACGACAATGGAAAAAGTGCTTCAGCAGCGGTCAGCAGTGTACGACCGGCAAATAAGCGTCGCGTCATCGATGGATACATCGACTCCCTTTGAGACCTCATCCGACCAGTGGTACGCGACGAGCTGCAAAGAATTCACTGCCCGCCTCAACCTACTGCGGGATCCATATCCATATAGAACAAGCGATTTTAAACGTCTTCTAAAATCCGCCTTATAGCAAGATTTTTCTATCCCAATTGAATCCTTCTCGATGTTGACTTCTTCAATCTAGATTTTTGACGGTCAAAGCGAAATATCCATGAATAAGAATGATTATATCTCTTTTGTGCTAGCTGGGCAGCCTCATCAGGAACGAGGTACAGCATGCTCTGCAAGTCCCGCTTGCCAGTGAGGTCACACCACTTGTGCCAACGGAGCTTCGGCGCGCATCATACGCGGAAGCTACGAGCCGGTATATTCCTGCTTCTCCGCGCTTCGTGCGCCTCACGCCTCACGATACACTTCCTTTAGTGCAACAGATCCAGCACTTGGAGAACCGCCAACCGCTTCAAAGAAAATGGGACGTCTGGCGCACACCGGACAGGCGACCGCTGTGCTATCACTGTGGCGAAGCCGGACATGTATACCGTGAATGCCCGTATCACCGCCTTGGACTTAAGGGTTTCCAAGGCCAAGATTCGGCGAAAAACCAAGAGCCATTGAAGAATACCTGTCTCAACAGCGCATGCCACTGGCCTTGCGACGGCAGTCACGGTCACCGTCGCCGAAACGATTTGCCCCAAGTTCCCGGAGCTCCCCAGTGGCGGTGCAGGTGCGTTCGCCAAGCCCTTGACGGGAAAACTAAAGACAGCGACCTTCGGGGGCGAGGCCGCTGATAATCGACGCCAGCAAGGCCTCCCAGCCACGTGACCAGGTACCGGCAGTGATTCGACGACAACAACTGAACTCGGAAGCCGACCTGTTGTTGTCGACGGTCGCCATGAAGTCAGTGCGTTATTGGACACAAGGGCTGATTACTCGATCGTGAGCTGAAAACTAGCGCCACACCTGAATAAATAGTTACTCCTTGGTACGGAACACAAATTCGTACTGCCGGCGGACATGTAGTCACCCCACTTGGTATATGCACACTCAGAGTTAGCATTCGTGGACGTACGTTTCTCTCCAGTTGCCTTGTACTTCGCGAATGTTCCCGAGACATCATCCTGGGAATCGACTTGCTACGGGAATATGGCGCTATTATCGACCTGTGGGAGCACACCGTTCTCGATAGAGAGAGCAGCAGACAAAACCGACGACAGCCATCCCAGCACGTTTAGCGTTAATGCCGACAACGTCGCGTTACCCCCGCGTTCGAGTGTCCTCGTTGATGTCGCGTGCGACAAGTTACGTGACGGTGAGGCAGTCGCTGAAGGCAACTTGTCGCTCTTGCTCACATTAGGTCTCTGCGCCGCTAGCAGCCTCGTCACGCTTCGTGATGGACGTTCTATGCTGCTTGTGACGAATTTTAGTAATGAGTACCGTCACCTTTTTCGTCGCACTGCCATCGCTCTCGCATACACCATAACGGCGATTGCTCAATGTTTTACGCTTGCATCACTGTACAATGCTCTCCAACCAACACCGGAGGTCACGACTGCATCCCTTGGCAAAGTAGACATTAATTCGACTCTACCGGAGGAACAACGAATGGTGCTGCATGAATTGTTGCTTCAATTCCAAGAATGTTTCGCCTCGTCCTCTAAGGTGCGTCAGACGCCCATCACGAAACACTGAATCATTACGTATACCGACGTCTCGCCCATAAAACAACAGCCTTACCGAGTTTCGGCGAAAGAACGGGACGCGATACACACGCAAGTCGAACAGATGCTTCAGGACGATGTTATACAGCCTTCCAAAAGTCCCTGGTCATCGTCGGTCGTCCTCGTGAAGAAGAAGGACGGAACGCTACGTTTCTGCGTTGACTACAGGCGGCTAAACAGCGTGACTAAAAAGACGTCTATCCACTGCCCCGCATCGATTATTCACTCGACAGACTGCGACGCACCAAGTATTTTTCATCTATAGATTTGAAAAGCGGATACTGGCGGATTGAAGTTGATGAACGAGATCGCGAGAAAACTGCCTTTGTTACACCGGATGGCTTGTATGAATTCAAAGTGCTCCCTATCGGCTTGTGTTCTGCACCTACGACATTCCAAAGAATGATGGACACTGTTCTCACCGGTTTGAAGTGGCATACTTGCCTCGTTTGTCTCGAGGACGGCGTCGTATTTTCGGCGATCTTTGAGGAACACCTGAATCGTCTGAAGACTGTGCTAGACGCTCTCCGCGCCGCTAACCTCACACTGAAGCCATAATGCAATGTTGTCACTCTTTTAGAATGCAATGTTGTCTTCCTCTCTTCCTTTCTTTATCTCTGTCTTTTCTCTCTCTTTCTCTCTTTTTTCTTGCTTTCTGTCTCTCTCTTTCTTTTTATCCTTTGGATGTGCCATTGAGCTTGGACCCTTTCTCCACAATCACCAGGATCGGCCAAATTTTCAGCCTGACACCACCACCACCACCGCCGAAACTTGTGAGCCTATAAAGCTTCGCTTAACAGGTGATTGTAGATCGGAAATGAAGAAATAAAACATTTTTAGGTGACCCAAACTTTCATATACCAATCAGGCACACTGAAATTTCTCGATACAAAAAATGCATATCTGGAAAGCCATACACGTATGGTTAGATCGATGATCACCCTATTAGCAAGTTATTTAGTTGTTTAGCAACGCTGTCACCAATCATTTTCAGACTTTAGTTTGTCCGAGGATTTGGTTTGTTCCAGTGCTTGTGTACACCAGTGGCGTAATCAGGCTCCAATAAAAGTGCGTTGTCGCTGTCAGCGCTAATCCAGGTGGCACAAAAGCACGCTGCTCGCCCCGCAAGTCTACTATTCTTCAACTCATACACTTCTATCTTGACAGTATCAGATTTCTAGCACAAAATCATCCGTTCTTATGTACTGTGCAGGTCGCAGGATATGGCAGCTGATATTGACCAATCGAGCCAAGGAAGACAGCTTCATACCCAACCTGCACCTCATCGCGAACATTTACGGAAATGACGTAAGATAACGGCTGATACGTTTACCAGCATTAGAGAATAACAACTTTAACTTTTGAAGCAGTGCCCTCTATTTTGTTGATTTTTGTACCTGTTGCTTAGGCATGAAAGGTGGAGTAATTATTGAGCAACATTTTCAGAATAACATTTTTCTTATGCTGCCACACGAGTGACGCAACCAAGAAAATGCATGCAGAATAAGTAGGCAAACTTTGCAAGTACAAAGTAAGCAGTATGGGGGATAAAAAATGCAGATGTAGTAACGAAATTGCCGACTGTGAATGAAACAACGAATAGCAAACGAAAAGTAAGGAATTCGTAAGTGAAACACTACGTAACGAATACTGACATATTTAATGATATTGTCTCCGGGTATTAATATTTCGCTTTTCTTTCAACCATTGTCGCTTGTCTTGTTTCGCTCGTTGATATTCTTTCGGTAGTTATTGCAAAAGTACGGAGGTACTCCACTCACCGCAATTTCCAGCCTGTCAAAACACAAGCGAACCAGAGTATTTATTGCTGTAGCGTACTTTATTTGTTTGTTTGTTTGGTTGGTTGGTTGATTATTTATTTATTTATTTATTTATTTATTTATTTATTTATTTATTTATTTATTTATTTATTTATTTATTTATTTATTTATTTATTTATTTATTTATTTATTTATTTATTTATTTGACACAATATGTCCGTGATGTAGTATTTTATCACGTCCGCACATGTGAAGGGTTCGAATTATTCGCTTTATGAAGCAGTGTTACTTTTCTATCTGTGATTGCTAGTTATGGTTCCAACTCGTCCGGTTGCCTTGTTATTTTGGGTATGGTGTTGGGCTGCGAAGCACGAGGTCGCGGGATCGAATCCCGGCCACGGCGGCCGCATTTCGATGGGGGCGAAATGCGAAAACACCCGTGTACTTAGATTTAGGTGCACGTTAAAGAACCCCAGATGGTCCAAGTTTCCGGAGTCCCCCACTACTGCGTGCCTTATAATCAGATCGTGGTATTGGCACGTAAAACCCCATAATGAAATTTTTTGCCTTGTTATTTTGAATTTTGTCGGATGATATTGCTTCGGAGGGGGGGGGGGGAAGGGGGGAAGAGCACACCCGTACAAAACAAGGTGGATTTCGCGGTTATACGGCCGCCCTATTTATGAAAAGGGGAATGGTTGTTTTAATGCGAGAGCATTAAGGACCCCTTGTCGCAGCAAATCCGGAGTTGGCGTCGGCGTTGGCGCCGCCATCCGCGGGAACGAAAATAATCCCGAACCACCCCGACACCCAGTCCCTCCGCGTGGCGCAACGCGCAAAATTTGAATTTCTCAAACTAAAATCTGTCAGAAAAATTGTAACGTATGACTTAACTACAACCTACAGACATGATAGTGTCGGATTGTAGTTTGAATGTACGAGAAAACATAAGTCTATTATTACGAGGAAACTCAAACACAAACCCGTTTTCCAGCATTTCTACCATAACAATTAACAGCGGCGCGCTCGGGTAGTTTACTTGCGAAAACCACATCCCGATGGCGCTCGCCTCCTCGGCAGCGTAAAACGGTAGCGGCGCGCAGAGCCAAATGGGGAGAAAAAAAGAAAGGTGCAGTTGCCGGGACGCCTGACAACCATTCAGGGATATTTGAATGCTATCGCGTTCTACTCTTAAAGGCGAAGCGTGAGCGTCCTCCAAATGTTTTGTCTGGTTTTATTCGTTTCTTCAAGAGTTTATGTGCATGTGCCAATTGTGTTCATTTATTTTCTTCTAACGGAATTTTTTATTTCCCGAAGGATAACTACAGAAGTCTTCCTTAGAAACAGGAACATGCAATGCATCCCGTCTCTTAGAACAAGAAGGCCATGGTTGAAATTTTGTCAAATTTAGCTAACGATTAGTGTAATGTAAAATCGAGTAACGTGTGCAGGTTGTCGGGTGACGAACAACATGAAAGAAAAAACCTGTTCGTGGCCTTCAGTCTTTCATGTGCCAGCAGAAGGAACGCACATTTCTCGGCGAGTTTTTCGGCATGAACCGTTGTCAGCCGATTGATTAAGTTCGTGAGACAAAAAAAAAAAAACGTGGGCAGCTTGCACTAGTGGTGCGAGGCTGCAGTAAACAGCGGAGCTGGTGATCGGCCTAGCTTCTTCCATGTTTCACTAGGCTTGGCTATGTTTTACTAGGAAATGCGAAGTGCTGCGAGGCACGGTATTCCGAATCGGCTCGCAGATTCTCGCTTGGCCGCGCGACGCGCTTCGAGATGGGCGGCTTCTTCTTCGCGTGTCCGAATCTTCTTTGGCCGTCCCATGTCAAGGCTACATGTACTCGCAACAGAGTCAACTAAGTTGTGCCGCCGTTGCGGGGGCTCCGAGCTTTATCTCCGCGGTGACATCACGTCCAAGCTGCGCCTCCGCACCTGCCTGGGCGTGGCTCGTCGAAACCTGCCGAGCCGCTGCCAGAGGCGCCCACTGCAGTCACGGACACCGCGCGCGTTCGGCGCGAACGCGGGGAAACGGGGAAACGCGGACGGCGTCGGCAGCAGCTATGCGCGTTGCCTCGTTGGTGCTGCTACAATTTATTTCTCTCTCTCTTTCGCTCTCATTTTCTCTTTCTCTCTACCGAGCATAGCGCGCACCGAGCGCATGCTCTCCTTCCGTCTCCTTAGCGTCCCATGTCACGGCAGCATGTGCACGGCATGGAGAGGAGGCGAAACACACGCTGCTCCGCGAGGTGGTTGCTAGGCAACGTGCGGTGACGCCATCGTTCAGCGAGGTTTTTTGTACACGCGTTACGGACTGACGGTCGGCTTAAACAGTTCCGCTGTTAAAAGTACAGGATTTCATTATACAGACAGTCGCAGGAAGAACAATAAGCGCTAGACAAGCCAGTCAACAATGGCATAACTGCGAGACAGCCCAGTTGCAACAGCTTCATTTTCTTTACTTTTTTTGCGCACTCGTCCTTGTGTTGCTCCTTTTCTTCGTCCTTGTTTGTTTGAGCACAAAAACTTACAAAAAATCAACAATGCCAGTTAAGAATCGGCTGTCACTTACTCGACGCAATCACGCGTACTAGGACAGTCGGCGGTGCCGGCGAACGCTATTCATGTATATTTTATATGTGAGAACGATGGGTGAAGTATGCAGTCAACTACATCTGTGACATCTCGCACTTAGTGCGTGCTTCCAGCTTAATTGGAAGCGTGGTAACAGTGCTAACATGCAAAGAAACAATCATTAGCAGGAAGCTTGTGAAGCGCTGCTGGCTTAAACAGTCCCGCGTGGTAAGTCTCCGCCGCGTTTGGGCTGCGAGAGTCACTACACTCTAAAAGGAGTTTACACCCTTTCGGGCGCGTCCCGCAACAAACATTGTCATCTTGCGTGTCATTACATTCTTCATCGCTGGCCGCAAAGTACTTAAGGTCGCGAAGGGCATCCATGCTATCAGAGCGACATGGCATTCTGGACAGGAAAGTACCGAGCGCAGGGTTTTGAATAAAACCAAGACAGATGATGGTAAGACAAAAATACACCCCAAACGGCGTAAACTGCTTTCAGAGTGTTAATGCTTGTTTTAACGTTAATGCTGTGGAAGCGGTCGGGTCAGTGAGTTGTGCCGTGCCGCGCAGGTGATGACGCGCGAGGTCGTCATGCACCTGGTCGAGTATATGGTGGGGCACGCACAGTCTGACCCCGACGTGCATTGGCTGCTGAACAACGCCCGGCTGCACGTGGTGCCGTCGGTGAACATCGATGGCTCGGACGCCTCCATCCCCGGAGACTGCAGCGGCATGACCGGGGGGTGAGCCAAACTCGGATCACGAAATGGAGGACACAATACACGTCGCCCACCTCCGCCGTTCTTACGCATGCGCACAATACGACCAGATGTTGAATAATTTCCGCGCAAATCGACACTCTGCAAGAGAGAAGTGAGCCGGGGCACACAAGGGGAGGAGAATGCTCTTGCAAAAACGCAAGCTGGAGAGAAGGTGGGTTGAGGCAGGCAGTAACGAGAAGAGCAGCGTCCGCTTTTAAAGCGACGATTTGCTTGCCTCTTCCTTCGACCATTCTACTGCTGCTGCTACCGTCACTGTCTCGCACGCAGCGTCGGGAGGTGGTTGAGAGCGTGCACATACATAGTAGGAGTGCGGTAGAGAGGAAAGTCGATGCGAGACACTCGTTTGGACTTCTCCATCGCGTCGCTACAATGCCCTCTGGTGCTTGCTGGACATTGCCACATACTCTCTTGACGGCTGCAATTACCCGTGACCTCCCACAAAAGCATTGCAAGAACTGTAGCGCTTACCTTTCTACTAACATGTAACAGTCAGGTGAGGTGAGGTGGATAGAATTACAAAGAGGAGGTAGGGGAACAGGAAGAGAACGGGTAAAACCGACGCAGTCGTGCACTTAGTGGTCAGGTTAGAAGAGTGGCATCTCACCCCGCCACTCTTCTCTCGCCGCTCGCAAACATGGGTGGAGGGCACCAGAGGGAGAAGGCTACGCTACTACTAGACACCGCAGCAGTTACAGACAAACTGGGTAAATTTAAATTCAGGGTACACAAAGGCACGTTTCTAATATTTCTGAAAAATAAACCTCGTGCAAATTGGTTAAGCGGACAACTGATGTAGGACGTGTGGACACAAAGCCGCATTAAAGCACCGCAGCGTCTGCAGACGGAAGCGGCCGCCACGGTAGTTTTGTGGCAATGGCATTGCCCGACGTCGCCAGTAGAATCCCGACCTCGGCAGCCGCGTTTCGGCCGAAATGCGCAAATGCTCGCGTACTCAAATTTATTGATGTGCATGGTAAAGAATCCTACGTGATCGAACTTTTTTTATTCCTCACTACCGCGTGCCTCATAATCATATTGTAGGTTTGGCAGGTAATTTCCCCATAATTTACTTGAGGTTGAACACTTCTGACACGATGCGTTGCGCCGTGTTAGGCAATAAGAGTGCTAACATTTTCGCAGTCAATGAATGATTATGTCGCACAACAACGCCTAAAGCAAACGCGTCTCGCTGTGTTGTCTGTGTACTGCGTACACAAACACAAGTGGTGGGCGCAAGTAACGTTTAACATCAACGCACCACTTTAATGTCGTCCTAAAATATGATGGCACAAACATTGGCCGCAATCATCACCGCCAATCCTCCTTAATCAACAAAAAGAGCGCAGAAAGCTTTGCTTTTACATCCATTCCTACAGTGCGTGGGATCCGTATATAATTTATTTTTAATGTCTGCCGCGTGCAAATAAGTTGCGAAGCCGCAGAGTCGGCGCCCCTGTTTAGCGCCATGACTACCATGCACTGAACTTGCCTGTACGCACCACTATGGCTCCGTGATGACGTCCTTAAAGCACCGGGACGCGGGTGTAATTTTTGGTAGCTTCGCATACGCCCCGAATGTAATATAGCGCTGTTTTAACCAGTGGTTGCTGTACGGTAATGAATGCAAGGTCGTCAGAATTAACCCTTATTCTTCTGATGCACCATCTGCCACGGCTGTATAGCGCGTTGAAATGTCTGACCCCAGAATGTAGTGAACATCGTTGTCTTTCTAAGTGACATCATCCATTACAAATAATTAAGGTTGTCCGAATATTGGAAACTTACAATACGGTATTGGCCGTGGTTCGCAATGGAAACAATATTGCCTTGGACTTTTCCGCTGCTGCTTCTGCTGCTACTGCTGTCGTCGTCCTCCTGCACGCCGCGTCGAGAGGTGGTTCAGAGCCTGTACATACGTGCAATGTAACATATATATTATCTATTTCAAAATGCGTGGGTTCCTCTTACCCGATGCTTAGTGTTGTAATGTACTTAACCCCCGTTGAACGGGCATAACACTAGTATATATATATATATATACGCAGAATTTCCGCACGACTGGCCGCTCGAGGCACTTTGCGTGTGTTCGCAGGCTTCTTTCATGCTCGGAAAAACACTTTTATGTAGCAGGTATTGAGCAACAGAAAGCTGTATCGGGAGTTTTTCATGTTGCTCTACAACTTTCTCATTAACACTTTAATAATTAGGACAGTACTTCTCGAGTTAGATAATTATTTACAATTATTTATTAAATCTCAGTAACGAAAAAAATACTGGTGGCTACTCCACTGTACTGGAAACAATACGCATTAGGTTTGCTTCGCGTAACGCCGTTCCTCTTTTTTTTTTTTTTAATCGTGCTGCGTGATAGCTGGGACACCCTGGTACACCCTGGTATATATGTCTGTGCACTAGATGGCATGCTGTTCCTTCGTTTCATTACTTCACTTCACTTAACTTTATTACCTTAGAGGCCCCCAGGGTGGGGGGTATTACATAAGGGGTGGGCAACAAGCATAACGTAAATAAATACACAAGGAAAGGATGTTTAAGTACATGTCTGCTCGCGGTTAAATATGGAAGTTATACAGTTAAAAAATGTGGATGGGCAGGTGATTGCGGCGATGTCGTGTGGAAGGCCGTTCCAGTACGAGGCTGAGCGTGGGAAGAATGATGAGGCAAAAGTGGCAGTGTCCGCACGTGGCCGGGCGACTTGGAGGGGATGCGAAGTGAAATGCGTGCCGAAGGACTGATGTAGGGTGGATGATTGGGTGAGCTGTAAAAGAACTTATGGAATAAGTACAAACTAGCGATACGACGCCGACAAGCCAGGTTGGTATGCCAGACTCTGCTTTTAACGATGATATAGTGGTATTGTATGAATAGCATGACTGAATGAATATTGTGGCGCGATTTTGTACCTTGTCATGGAGCAACAAAAATGATCAACTTTTGCTGAGCTTCTGATTTGGAAGCTTCTCATTTGACAATACAAAAAGGTTTTAAATGCTTTAGTGGCATCAAATAATATAAAGGAACAGTCCGTTTCTAAACAGACTACATGCAACCTTGATACTTGCATTTGTTAAAATTGGAAACCTTCTTTATCCAATTACATTTCACGAATACAAAAATAATGATATTTATTGCTTCCAAATATTCGTATTCTGTTCCAATATTTCGCCTATTTAATAATACAAATAAAAAGATTTCGCTTAAATCTAACAAAATGTCATGGTTTTCCAACAAACAAAATAAAAGAAAACGGAAATCTTTTGTGTGGCGTTTGTAACGATCACCGTCGCTTCCCCCCGTCCACTTTAGCGTTTTTGAGTAGGACAGACATTTCATTCTCATGCAGCAGGTGCTTGTTGCCTTCAACGATGCCTACAAGGTACGAAGTTGACTTGAAATTTTTCACCTTGCCATTACGTCTTACTTATTGTCAATATAAACCCACCAGCGTATAATCTCTACAGGACTGTTTGCTACACACTAGTTAGATTATTTATACATCCATTCTCAACTAATCATGAATGATTCGCATTACGCATGCGTCAACTACAGTTTAATCGGCCAATTTATTTACTATTTCTGTCCGGCAACTATGTCTCTCTTTTGTTTGTTGTGACACCGCGTGCCTCAGAGCTTTGGGGAAACTTCTCCCCGTCTTCACTTCCTGCTGCCCTCGACCTGTTGTATTTTTTAAAGCTATTTGTTTAAGCGCTACGAAAAGACGGTAAACAGAGAAAGAACCGGCCACGGTGTTTAGCCACGACAAAGCGCCTGTCCACGATCATGCGCGGTGTCCCGTCTCTTCTCGGTCACGTCTTTTCGTTGCGCCTTCAAAATGTTTCTGCAAAGGCGGTCACAAAGCTGGCCGGTAGGCTTTCCGTACTTTGCACTATCGATAATCAAATAATCACTGCTCGTAGCTACTCATACCCCTTCGCCCTTATCGTACATTCTGGCAGATGCACGACATCGATTATTTTTCTAGTTGCATAACTGAAGCTCTCGTGGGCTGCGCAGCGAGAACAGCAACGGCGTGGCCATCAACCGGAACTTCCCGAGCGCTTTCGAGCGCGTGGCGCCCAGCAGCCGCGCCCCCGTCGAGCCGGAGTCGGCGTCCGTGCTGCGCCTCATGCGCGCCCACCCGGCCCTGCTCACGGTTCTGCTGTTCGCCGGCCTGCACGGGGTGCTCTACCCCTACGACGACCAGCCAGGAGCCGGTGAGGGGCGTCCGCTTGGTCGACATCGGCCCATTCGTGGGCCAGGGCACCGTTGCCGAACAAAAAGCCGGTTTACTACCACCCTACACTGAGGGCGGGCGGAGGCAGACGCAGAAAGATAAGAAGCAAATAGAGAGAGAGCGGCCACACGCACACTGTCAACTGCTGTTCACGACACAAGATAACAGTCAACACTTGAAACTGCTGCAGCCGCTCGTGGAGGTTTCTCCCGAAGTGGCGCACACGCAAGATATTTTACAGCAGCTAAATGCAAACAGCAGACTCGAAAGCGCTCGCATCTATGGTTCTTGTGTAGCTGAAAATTAGCAAGTGCTCTGATCAGGCTATATTACAGATGAATAGATAGGATGCGCATAATAATGTACCAGTGTCGCCATATGAGCTTCATGGTGGTCCAGCGTTTCCCAGTCGAGCTAACTGGAAAAATATATACCCATGGACATATCGAATTAGCAGTGTGTTACATTCAACAATGATCCTTATTTCCATCGCCATGCCGAACTGATACACCGCGGGTACGTCACTGCCGAATTATGCCTTCATATATTTTACTCGTATTTCGGCCTTGGCAAGTAGAGCAGCACACCTTATCGAAATCTCCAAAATGCAGTATCGGCTCGTACAGATAATACAGGCTAACGATGACGTAAATACCAAAACTAAATTAACTAGCGGGCACAAGCAAATGTGTGTTTTAGGCAATGTCTGTTTTAGAATCGTTCATCTTCTTCGATAAAAAGTAAGGCCTGAACCGAGGCCCTCTATATCCATGACGTCGCAGCTATAGCTAGTGCGACAAGTTAGAGGCGTCGTCTCCATCTTTATTTCGTTTTCTGCCTTTTCTGATGTATGAAGCCTCTTCGCATTCTAAGATATGCTTTTTGGTATTGTAAAAGAGTAATTTACTCATTGAGATAACTTATTTTCCGCGGAAGTCCCCCTTTAGAAAGAGCTTCGGTCTACTTTTGTCACAGGGACGAAATACCTTTCACCAGGAATGTCACAGGCACCGTGTACCTGTGTACTGAATAACACAAAAAGCACACACATAGCGCATTAAACCAGTTGTTCTACAGCCCAAGGAAAACATCATACGCGGGAAATGCAGTTCCTTATCGGGCAACGTTGAGGATGTCTTGCTTGGTCTCCGTGATTAAGCAGGTGACCTTGTACAAACAAGCCAACGAAAACGCTCACCTTGCACTCGGCCGCGCAACGCTTGATACAGGGAAGCTGGGCGATCGTAGCTCAGCATTTTCCGGAAGTGCTTGCGAACTTTTCATCTTATTACTCATGATGATAATTTCTTTTCGCGCGTCACTGCGCGTTGCTTAGTGCAGCTTGCAACACCGACACCGCGTTCCAGGAGACCCGCTCCGTGAATGCGTTTCTCTCTCGCTCTGACATAGCGCGCAAAACCTCTTCACCTCGCAGAGCACGAGCGTACGAACGCGCCAGCTGTGGATGATGACGCCCGAACGCAATCATATGGTTCGCATAAATGCATGCTCTGCAGGTGTGGCTGTATAGTCAAGTGGTTACGACCCTTGCTTTGGGACCGAGCGTACGCCGTCTCGAATCCCGGCTCGGCAAGAAAGTTTCTTTTCTTTCTTGGTAGTGTGTTGCTACGCACCACAAATTACGGCTGGCTTGAACAGCTTCGCTGTTAAAGAGTACGATTGCGTGCATGCCCGAGATACTAGTCTTAACAAACAAGGGACGGCAAGTATTCTTATCGCAATAACAGGTGCGAAAACTCGTCCCCTAGCTTCAGTTTTTTCCTGTATTTCCTTAGGACTCATTTATGCTTCGACCGGAAAGGTTTATTATAATTTAGTGGGGTACATTAATCACGCTTTGCATTCCACGGATTTCGATTTATGCATCTTATTACATTTATTGTTTATTGTTGTTTGTGCACATATTGCAAACATTCTCCTTTTACTTAAGCACCCCAGCATATTAGCTCCTGAAAAAGTTTGTAAATTGGCCCTGTATCGAAGTGCGCTGCCATATTACATCCTGACAAAATTTACATTTACTCTGCATTTTTTTAGGTTTTGTGGCACACAACGTTTTTTTTTTCCAAAAAATTTCGCGCGCACCGTGGTATCAGATGTGCCCCTTCTAGAATGTTCTTGCCTAAGTGGCCCTTCTGATACAGCGCTCCGGATTCCCAGCTTTCTTGAGCCGCGAACGCTGCTGGTGGAAACCAAATTTGAATAACTTTGGATGGGATTATTTTATAAGGCTGCTAAAGCATAATTTTACAGTGAAGATGATTTGGCTAGGGTTCTGTGGATTTTTCAACTCCTTAAGCAAAACTGTGGGCGATCTTGGGGATTGTGCATAAAGGGTGGAAGCGCAATGGCACATACCCCTGTGGATTCTGGGTGTTGGACTCCGGTACCTGTAGCGTGCCCTTGAACTACTCCACGGAGTAAGGAACGCGCAGGAGAAGCCCCGGCCAGCACGGACGTGTTCGACAAAGTGTGGTGGAAGTCACGTGCTGTTTTAGGAGCACTGCGTCTGGTACCCCAAATGTCAACGTTGCGATAGCAACCTCGTCATAGAGAAACATACTACGTAAAGAGCGGACACTAAAGAGCGGCCCAGCTAGTGCACTGCTACCAGCGCGACCAGCGGCTGGTCAGACCATCAATTTTGTCTTCCGAGATTCGGGACGCCTGGTTTGGCTCCGTTTTGGTTTCGGTTTTGACAGCAGCGCTTTTCAACATGATTTACCTAGCTGTTTAAGTGTTCAACTACGTTGTCCTTAGTGAAGCTCCGGTGTTGTGTTTTTGGCATAAACAGGCGTATAAACTAGCAGATCGCAATCTTTTTACTAAACAAAAACAACCAAGGTTGTCGATGTACCATGCAAAACGGAATTTGCTCATGCGAACAGCATAAAATCATGCGGTCAAATATTTTGTTGTTGTTCTGGTTCTCACTTTTTTGCCGTTCTTCTGAATTACACACAACAGGAAGCAAGTGGCACAGTACAAAATGCTTTATTTTTTCCTTTTTTACAAGCGTACTACCAAGATCCTATTGGACACAACTAATTTCAGTACATATCCTTAAAATTGCAGTTAAAGAGCAGGCAGAACAACAAGAATGGTTTAGCAATGACAGCAACGCGTTATGTACCGCCCACGCTTACGAACCAGCCTCGGTGGGCGCCGAAGCATCTATTGTATGCTACGCACGCAAAAATACGCTCCATCGGCATCAATAAACATCTCTTTAACAATGTTGAACGCAAACAACTGCAAATTCTTAGTGCAGCAGCAAACCGGCGTGTTGAAAGCGCGGCGAGGTGGGCATATCCAGCGGCACATGACCGGAGCAGCCGGCGCAGCATCAACGTTTCTATGGAGACGGGACACCACAGAGGGGACGTCATAGAGAAATATATGACAAGGTAAATATACCTGGTAGCGAAGCTTCCATACAAGCCCATACGTTCAAAACATGGCGGTTCCTCTGCGGTTCACGGGGCTTAGCGCCATCTGTGTGAGGAGGGAGCACTTCCGGCGGAAGGAAAAATAATTTGACGTCATATCCGTCAAAAACAGAAGTGACGTGATTTTGTTCTCAAAGGCACGAAATTTGTTTTCGAAGGCTGGCCATTAGAGCTGTATATTCAAATGCCCCGTCATTCGACTTGATGGGTGTTTCGAGCTTTCAGCGCAGAAACCTATGCAGGAAAAGTTCAGCCATACGGGTGTCGAAACCGCACCCTTGCGCAGAACATACTTTGTTTGGAGGCCGACGAACGCTTTGGGCGTAGAGTGCTCGTCCTTTCGTCGGACGCCAAGCCCGTCGGCCAGCGCTGTCTCACGAAAACAACTAAAGTAAACATCTATCTGGCGGTCGCAACTCACTACTTTTGACTGAACAGGTTAAGAAACAATGACACCACCCGCGTCACCAAATTGAGACAAACGTCGACAAGCAAAGCAACACAACATGTGAGGGGGGCGTGAACTTTACGAGCGCGCTTTTCTGTCCACTTCAAGAGCTGCGCTGCATTGCAAGTGATAGCGGCGTCAACGCCCGCCGCTATCGATGGGCGCTCTCACGGTGGGCGCTGAAAAAAGGTATTAGTCGATAATTATCAAGTAAAATAGAGTTGTTCTTTTTTCGCCATGCGTACATAAAATTTATTAGGAATTTTATTTTCGTCGAATGAATCTAACTATGTCTCGCTTTAATTAAAAAACGCTTTTTTCTTTCCCGGTGTTTGTTCCCTCCAAACATAGTCGCGCTTCAATCACTGCTCCCATAATCACCCTTGCTGATGTCGGTGACAATTCGTTCTGAGCCGCTTTTCGCCCGAAGCTTCGCGACCATTTAGATCAACCTTGTATATGACGCGTCGATGCAGCCCGCTGGAGGCATGATAACCTGTCTATCTTTGAAGCGCTTGTCGCTACGCCATTTGGCGGGTGGTCAGACCCTCAATTGCTCGGCCGCGAAACTGCCCTTGTGGCCACTCTTTACGTAGTATGTTTCTCTATAACCGCGCTCCTAACGCTCTCGCTGCTGCTTTCGGTCTCTGAAAAGTGAGATGAGGTGTTTCTGCCCGTGTCCTTCTCGCAACACATTTTGTTCGCAAGAAAAGCTGACTTTGGAGTGTGGCGTGTAAACTTGAAAGTTATGTTTTGGGTCTGCGAGTGTGTCAGCCAGTAACTGATACACTCAGGCAGTCACGGCGCGGGTATTGGTCGTCTTCAACGTGTCACGGAAAAACACAGGAGCGCGTCTGCTTCAGCAAAACTGCTACAGAAGTTTCGTAGGCTTTGTTTCGATGCGCGTCTGCCGCACACACTTTCGGCAGCTGGTAACAATGCAAGTGCAAAGATCACGCCCTGTTCGTGCCTATTTGCTCCAGCGAACTGATTAGAGGCGCAAATGGAGATGGCACACCAACATGCAGCACTTCCGGCTTCAAAAACGTGACGCCAGGGCCTCTCCTATTTTGTTTCTTTCCTCCATGAACTACCCTTGTCACACCTTCTCATTTAGAAACCTACATCGTCCAGTTGGACATTACTGTAGGGGGATCGAAACAAAAGCCAAAATCAAACTAAGGAAAGTAGAACTTGTTGCTGGACGAGTTGGTTCACATCTGAGGAAAGCATGGTTGCGCGAACAGGAAAAGGGAGACTGAAAGAAAAGTAGGAAACGATAGGTCAGGCGCTGAACTTCCACTGTTTTAATCTAACAGCAGAGCAGGAGGGATTCAACAAATGCGCATGCGTGTGTCAGTGTTGTCTAAGGTGATTACAGTGACGTTTTTAGCAACTGCATCTCGTTGTAAATCCGAAAAAGACTTATCACTAATACAACTCATGCCTCGCTCTTTTATGTGATAGGCCTCCAAAAGTTCTCTAGCTAACGTATCACCACTCTTGCCAATTATCTTAATGTCAAGCAGTAGTGGCTCACATATACCGGCCAAGCAAACCATGCAATGCGCTGGAAAGTGCGCATTACCTTTGCTCATGATTGACAATTCATGCTCCCGTGCCCGGTCATTGAAACATCTCCCCGTTTGGCCCACGTATACGACTTCCCACATTTCAGCGGTATCTCATATACAACGCCAGTCGCACATTTCACGTATGGTCTGGTGTGGTTTTTCTGGCATCCTGACTTTTTGTCAACGCGGCTAATTCGCGGACACAGTCCAGCCAACTTGCGTGGCACCGAGAAAGAAACAGGTACACCAAACCTGTTTGCGACACCAAACATATTTGCGACTTATGGAATCAAGTCAGACTCAGCTGGGACTTCTTGCGTGTCCTTTGCTATGCTTCGTACCCTACCTGGATAGCTGAGCAGCGTTTCAGGATTCTCAAGCGTCAGGCATCCCAAGCAACCGAATTTTTGTGGTTGGGTTGCATTAGAGGACTGCTCCACGTCTCGAATGACAAGAGGATAGCACCAGAAGGGCGTCTGTTGGTGCCTGAAGACCATATCGCAATCCCGGAAAGCGTCACCCGTGTCCTAGACAAAGGGCCGAAGCAGAGCCATGAACCGAGCATACCCGCCCATGAACGTTTGGCCTTAAATAGGCGTCTATCAAAGAAAGCCACAAGTGAAGACCAGGAGAGATGTCTTTTGGAAAGAGTTGATGCCCTTGGTAGGGCAGCGAACAAGGTAGGGAACGGCAAGTCCAGAGACCCTACAAGGACCGTCGTAACCTTTTTCAAAGAAAATGACCTTCAACTTCTACAGTCTGACAAGGAAGGTCGCTTTGTGGTTTTCTCAGCAGGTGTTTTTAATGACAAGGCACAACAAGCGGTAGCAAAGAACTTTGTCCAAGTAAAAGAAAAGGCAACAAGAGTCAAGAAACAAGCAATAGCACTTTGCAAAGAACTTAACCTTTCGAAGTTACTCAAGGCAATAGGTGACTGTAAAGGTGTTTCGTTAAGAGTGTTGTTTACGGCAAAATCGCACATGGAAGGAATTCCGTTCCGTGCCACCGTAAGCCAGAAAGGTTCTTGGCAGCAGTTAGTTAGCCAGTTCCTTTTAAATCATTTGAAGGCGTTGCAAGTGGATCATCCTTTCAGGACTAAAAGCTCTACAGATGTAATTCAATTCCTAAAAGGAAACGCCTCTACTGCATACGTTTTTTCTGTAGACGTAGTAGATTTGTTTTACTCAGTGCCTTAACAGAAAATGTGTGCCTCCGTTAGGGATTGCATTGACCGTAACGGCGCAGTAGCTTTTTAGAATCTAGTGGGCATGTCCATTGACAATTTTATGGTTTTGCTGGAATTTTATTTAAAGTCTCCTTTTATTGTTTCTAACAACGATCTGTATGTTCAGCGGCAAGGAATATGCATTGGTTCCTGCGTCGCACCAGTGCTCTGTGACATTTTCTTGGCGTCCATTGACCGCAACCTACACTGATCCTTTGATGATAGGTTCTACCTTAAGGCTTTTAGATACGTTGATGATTTTTTTAATTTGTTTGAAAAGCAACCATGATTTTACCGTTGACCTGTGTATTAACGAGGTTTTACGCGATTTTAGGCTACATGGGAAGGGCATGCTATTTACACATAAACTCCCTTCCCATGGTATTCTTCAGTTTTTAGTTATGATTTTAGTGCTTGACAAAAACCACGTCTGTTGGTAGTATAGCCCACGTGCACAGAAGGAATTGCTGTCGCACGATTCGGCGCATTTTAAGTTAGTAACAAGAGCAAAAGCCACTCTATGCCTTGAGTCTGCTCTCATGAAGTCTTGCTCTTACGCGATGCAGGCTAGCTTTGACAACCAATTGGCGAGGCTACAGTCGGCGGGCTACCCGAGCTCGGTCGTAGGGACCGTCTCAAAAACATTGCTTCAGAAGGTGAAGGGCAAAAAGCACATGTCTAACCCTAACCAAAAAGGATGCAAGCCCGCAGTGGTACCATAAGTCCATAAACTTTCCCACAATTTGAAGAAAGTCGTAAATAGGTTTCAAGGTAAATATACCTGGTAGCGAAGCTTTGATAGAAGCCCATACGTTCAAAACATGGCGGCTTATCGGCGGTTCATGGGGCTTAGCGCCATTTGTGTGAGGAGGGAACACTTCCGGTGGAAGAAAGAATAATTTGACGTCACATCCGTTAAAAACAGAAGTGACGTCATTTTGTTCTCATAGGCGCGAAATTTGTTTTCGGACGCATGCCATTACTGCTGCATATTCAAATCCCCGCCATTCGACTTGATGGGCGTTCCGAGTTTTCAGCGCGGAAAGCGATGCAGGAAAAGGTCAGCCGTACGGGTGTCGAAATCGCATCGCTGCACAGAACATACTTTCCTTGAAGGCCGAGGAACGCTTTGGGCGTACATTGCGTAGAGTACTCGTCCTTTCGTTGGACGCCAAGCCCTTCGGCCAGCGCTGTCGCACGCAAACAACTAAAGTAAACAAGTATCTGACGGTCGCAACTCACTACTTTTGACTGCACAGGTTAAGAAACAATAAAACTACCCGCGTCACCTAATTCAGACAGACGTCGACATGCAAAACAACACAGCTTGTGAGGAGGGCGTATTGTAACAGGTGAACTTTACGAGCTCGCCTTTCCACGCGCTCCAAGAGATGCATTGCATTGCAGGTGATAGCGGTGGCAACGCCCGCCGCTATCGATGGGTGCTCTCACGGTGGGCGCTGAAAAAAGGTATTTGTCGATAATTATCAATTAAAATAGAGTTGTATCTGTTTTTCTCTCCAAGCGTATATAAAATGGATTAGGAATTTTATTTTCGTTGAATGAATATAAATGAATATAGCCGCAGCCGTGTCCTAGTGGTAGAGCGCCCGCCTCGGCTGCGGGAGGCTATGGGTTCGATTCCCACCGCCGCCGGGCACCCACTGGTTCGAATGGGTACAAGCGTGCCCCGGCCTGGCGTTCGGCTTTCTTCTGGGGTGATGCGCTTGGGAAAGGAGCCTGCGCCCTGAATTCCCGTCGAAACCAACGTGAGCACGGAAAAAAAGTGGTGTCTGGGGCGCTCCCATGGCGGTCACTTCCCATGTGGCGCCCCAAGCACCTATATCCCACTGAACACAAGACGTTTTGTAGCCGTCTTGGACCAGCCAAAATGAACTAGAACGTCTACAACTATTCAAGATGGCTACAAGACGTCCTTATATGTACGTCTTGAAGATGTCTTGCGAGGGACGGCTTGAAGGTGTCTTGTTAAGCTGTTTTAAGCTATCATCTTGCTAAGACGGCTACAAAACGATTTGTAAAAACGTCTCGAAGATATCTGTGCGGATCCTTATCCAGGTATATGTATACAATATGCATTTCAGTTCTTTCCGCTGCTTTATACGGTTGTTATATATTTAGCACCCATACTGGCCACGCAGTCTGTACTTAAAAACATGTACATGCACTGCCTTTCCTTTGGTTTGTCATATTACCATCCTGTAAGGTGTACAATTCCATTGGCTGCGCTGTACGTCCGGTCGTAGCGTCTATACGTATTTCACGAAGAAAAAAAAACATGAAGCAAACGTAAAAAATGTGCTAGATTGAAGGCAGCATACATGCAAGACCTAAGGCCTTTAACCACGTTAATTGAGGAAACTGAAAAAGTGAAAAATAAATTCAAGGGTTGTACGTGCCTAAAATATGAAGCAGACCGTAGGTGGAGACTCCGGATTAATTCTGACCACCTGGGTTCTTTAAGATGCACATCAATCTAAGTACACGATCGTTGTTGCGTTTCGATCCTGTCGTACCCGCGATCTCTAGCTGAGCAGCGCGATGCTATAGCCACTTACCTACCGTGGCGGGTAACAGAAAAACGTGTGCCTACGCTGAGCAGCGGCGCAAATTTAGTGTGAGCGTTAATTTCAGATAGATGAACAGGTGAGTCCGATGATATATTTTTGTGGCAGAAGATCGATCGGGTTTTTACCTGTGCGGTTTTCTGCAGGCTGCCACAATGGGCGTTTTTCGCACGATGCTAGTTCAACCTCCCCGCCAGCGCGTTATTTGACAGTTTTTAGCTCCTACGGCAATCTGCACATTGAGCTGCATCAAAATTCCGCTGTCAGCTGTTCAATCCAGTAGTAAAAAAAAAAAAAACTATAGTATCGCAACTTCATCAATTTCTTATTACACTTTTCACCATCGTGTACTCCGAAGTTGTGAGACTGAATCGTTCATTTCATCGCTCTTTCAAATTAAATACCTATATACGCTCAAAAGCTATAGCTAAAACTGGCGCTATAAATAATGATGTGCACGTTGGGGGGAGAGCAGCATATCATGGCATTTCGTCTAGACGTGTTCGTTTTGCCCAATTATTTGCAACCACGTACCGCACGGCGATTTTAGAAGTGCACCACATATTGTAGTAAGCTTTGCCCGAAATTTTAATACTGCAACGTTTATTTGCGACATATTTGAAATGTTTTGAATGACCTTGCTTTGTATATTTACTTGGAATATTTTTCACAATAGAAGCGCGCACTTAACAAACTCGTAACACTGCACCAAAACCGATATTGCAGTCACCAGGACTGCGCACGGTTGGCCAGCAGCTCAGTGCAGCCATATACAGCCGATGCATGGCGGGGGAGGGGGGGGGGGGGGTATTATGCCAGCGTCTACCTAGATTGGAGCGCTTAAGGCGGGCAAATTTGCTTTCGAAGTAAGTTTGTAGTCCACGTGCACTTCTCACAACGTTTACAAGGGCTTTGCCCAACATAAAACACCTTCGATAATTCGCGGTATCTTTCAGAGCCGCGTATACTGAATCTACTCTGTCTGCTTTGGACGTGTTCTTAGGTGCGCATTACAAAATTGCGATATCGTTTAGTATTGCTATGTCGCAGAGTTTTAAACTTGACACTTTCCAATTTTCGAGACTCTTTCGAAAGACAGCGCCGACATTAAATCAACATCTGCTTCCAGCCCATACTTGATTTTACATTTTATTTTAAATGCAAAAAACGTCATCGAAATCGGTGTAGCGATTCCTGAGAATGTCGATTTCACCATTCCTAACTATCCGGAGCTAACGCTGCAAGCATTGCGCATTTCAGTGCGCGCGCTCTACACGAGCGCGTTTCCGGAGTTTCCTTTCTCCATGCTAACGAAAGGCTAACGGCGCCGTGACTGGCAGACATGGAAGGAGGATGAGATTGGAATTTTCTACCTCCCCCCATGCCCGACGGCCCTGGCTGCATAGCGCCGTTGCCTCTTCACAACCACTCTCTCTCGACGCCTCCAACCTCACTTTGCCGTTCTCTCTCACGACCTGCCCTTCGAATCTTTCCCCTTTCACATCTTTCACGGCGGGAAGCAGCGCCGGTTGCTCGGGCAAGTCGGTTCTCGTCCTTATTTTGTAGCGTTAGCTACACTGGCCTAGCCAAGCCCGTTTCGCGCGGCACATAAAGAGCCGTGCTGCGCATGCGCAAGGATCAGTGATGTCACACGGCTTGCGCACCGGAGCCGACACCTCTCGCTCACTCCGCCGCCGCCGCGCGCGACTCACGGCCGCCGGACTGCGCATTCCAGAGGAGTGACGTCGTAGCCGTGGTAGACGCACTGGCGCCGGCGCTCGCTCGCTGTGCAGCCGTCGTCTGACACTGCGCTGGAGCCGCTGCGCTTCTGACTGGCGTTTGCCAGTGTGGTATAGCCATGGAGAAGGAGATCGCAAATGCTGCTCAACCAGGCCCCGGAAACTCTCGAGTTCACCAAATGGCCACAGAGGGCGAAAAATCAACCACGGCGCGTTCCAGCCTAAGCGCGCAAGTGGAGCTACTGTAATTTGGTCGAATACGTTAGTTTGTATTTTTCTGCTAGGGGCGCTCAACACGACTCAATATTTGAGCTATTAATGTACATATAATAACCGACAAACACAATTACAGTGTCATGAAGCGGGGGGGCGCACTTTTCTTCTGCCAACAACCGCGCTCGTCGCTCGCCGCACCGTCTCTTATCTCCACACGGCTCTGACCTTTATGAGCCGTGCATTCGCGGCTCAGTTCCTGTTGAAGCGATAGACCGCACGTACCTTCGCCCGCAGCGGCGTATGCTTGCTGCCAGCGTTTTGACAGTCGTTGTCTGCAGTCATTCAGTGTGATCTCTTCATGTTTGTGCGCGCTCACACCACGCTTGTTCATTCAGTTAGTAATAGTCGGGCCACATTTTCCAACGCACGCTACACATGTAATGCTGCCCGGATCGGCAGTGCAGCGCTACAGGTGTGTCCCTTCGCACGCGCGCTGCCCACGGGAAGCGCTTCTCATCAACACCATCGTTTCACACGCGCCTTCTCGTGGTCATCGAGTCTCTCTTCATGTCGGTCTACTTACGCCGCAGCACACCTGCTTACTTAATCAGCTCATGTTTACTACAATTCATACTGTTACCAAAGCCGCTACCTATAATCCGAAATTAAGGTCATTTTTTTTTTACAAAATAAGGAGTCTATTGTTTTTATTGGACTTATGTTATTAAAGTCCGTGCTTTGTTACTTGAATAAAGGTTTTGAGGCCTCACTGACATGTGATTAGCGGCAGCCCACTGGTATCGATTGCAGTCCGTGCCGTTTCTAGTACACTGTAGTTTATCGATTCAAATTGTACGGCGGTTATATTTGCGAACGGGGTGGTCGTTTCCTTTGAGCAGCATCACGCAGGTTCATTTTAATTAGATATCAATAATACCTCAGCCAGTTTATGCGTCCAACATTCGATAGCTGCCACCAAGCGAACGTGTCTAAGACGGTGAACTTTCTCAGCTGCGGCGTTTCACTGGCGGCTGCATGCACGGCTTCCGCCGTTTGTGATCTGCCGCGTTTGGCCGCGTTGCGTCTGGTTGCTCGAAAAAAAGTGCTGGCCAGCACGAAAATTCATCGCTGGAACCGAGCACAGTCTGCTTGAAGACTACCCACGAAAGCGGATTAACCTTGCAGCCCCTGGGCTTGTGCGCCGGTGAGTAAAAAAGCAGTGCTTCGCATTTTCAACTTTGAATTTCTTTGCATGCGAGGCGGAATAAAGCAGATTCCTGTCGTCATTTCTTAAAAGTAGAAAATAGTAATAATTCTAAAGTTATTGCCCTTCCAAAGCAATTCAAACGAGGCTCTTGCTACTTTGCCAAGTTGCTAAAATTGCTAACATGAGTACAGCATAAATAATAAAGTTTTGGCTGTTTCTGCATAAATGATACACCGCGATAAATTCACTGCACATTAGTGACAAGTGTACTTCCGGTGATACAGTTAGATTAACTGCATTTGAGACATAATAAAATGACTGTGTTTATTACTAGTATCTGGCAGAAACAATTGTCATCTAATCGAGACTTGACTAAGCACAGCCCACACAAGGACACCACTGAAAGAAATGCACACTCAAAACAGTGTTTGTGCGTTTTTCTGTCATGAAGCGTTTCGTGCACTGTTCTCTGTCATACATGAATCACAAACTCACGCACACTTCCAGCATAGTAATTGACGCTCATTTTTCTTTCGACTCCAGCCTCCAAGACGCTGCTCATATTTGGACTCATCCCTTTGGACTCTATTGTCTCTGGACATAGAAGTCAACCGTGAACGTGTCTCCACTGGAAGTAACATCAAGGGCCAGAATCCTCACAGGGTATGTTTCTGAACACTTCAACTAGAACCGTGATTTTTCTTCATTTATGGGACTAACTTTTGTTTCGCCATTTTTTGCTTACATGTGTGTCATGGCTTTGTCATTTATCTTTTCAGGAAGACGGACAAAAGAGAGATTATTGGTCTGCAAGCTGCCCACGCTAAGCCACAAGATGCTCAACTGTCACCACAATGACAACAGGTCCTCTTGAACTACGTGCCTCACTATGAAATGTTTGGAAGTTTACCAGATAGAGAGGTGTGAGCCCTATTAGGAAAACAGCAGTCTACAGTTCTGTATCATACTGAGCGGGAATGAGAAATTTGACATACAAGCTTAGTTGCTTTTAA